>NC_059208.1:51708965-51793965 GCF_020615455.1 Coregonus clupeaformis | reverse complement strand
GAAAAAGAAACCATGGTTCATCATGTCATTGGGTGGTGAGAACACTTGGACATCTCTACCCACAATGATCTGAAATTTCCCAATGCTTTGCGCCCTGAAGGCCAGCAGATCTGATTGGCCAGTTGGAGAGAGGCCCGGTTCTATAGCTAGCTAGAGAGGCATTTTCTTCCTGTGAAATGAGCTCTACGTTTCAGCAGCCAAACCACCCGTACAGACTCTGGCTCCAGTATTTCCTCACCCAACTACAGCTCAACATCCAAATCCCTCCCTCAGTTCCCCTCCTCCAGAAATCTCTCACATCTGGTTTCTGTGAGCAAGGCCAGGCCTCTGAAAATGAGCACTTCTTAATGGTTATTCTGTGCCTGAGTCTGAAATCAACCCCTAACCCTTTTACATTTTGTTGTATATCAACTTCCAATACTTCTATATCAACTTGTATACCAACTTCCAGTGACTTATCTTCCTATTATGTATAAAGAAGCCGATTCACATAAACTCCTGCAATGAAGCAACCATCCTTCCCCATGCAGCACCACCCCCATACGATCAACCACCTATTCAGGTATCGGTTGACAGGAAGAGAGATGATCAACCACCTATCCAGGTATTGGTTGACAGGAAGAGAGTTTGTTCAAACAAAGCCCTGCACTGTTCTCTTCCCAGGGCTCTGCGTTTGACTCTAACTAAGGGGAGTGGGAGAGAGGGGGGCTACGGGACAGGATGCAAAAATTGGTGACACCCAGTTCATCTGGGGTAGGGTTACCTCCCCTCCCCTCCCCTCTCGGTCGGTAACCCTACCCCAGATAAAAGGGCCCGTAGCAGGCAGAGTTTGGCTGGGACACTGGGTGAAGCCATCAGCAGTCAGGATTATCTGTCAGCATCGTCCTCTCATACTCCACAGGCTCTTTGTTACTCTGTTGCCGTGGACAACTGTGTGCTACTGGGACTGTCTGTGGTGGAGAGAGTCAGACGCACAGATACAATGTTTTGGTGCTTTCACTGTCATTTTCTGAAGGGTTTCTGACTTGTTGCAACAGAGGGTTGGATATCATAGGCTCAGATCTTGATAGGTCTTGATAACACATGTAATATGCTCAGCACCGTTCAAGGGAACACCTAGTTTCAAAGTGTGGGTACTCGCCAAGCAAGAAGTACCCAGTGGATTGAATTGAAGTTAATATCCATCTTGAGCCTTTTTAAGCACATAGGCATTATAAATAGCTTGTAGTCTCAGCAGGTTCTTGAACATAGTCTGTACATTTACCATGTGTTATTGTTTCCATATGAGACGCTCAGTTCTACTCATATATGGGAACTCGGTGGGTGATATTACTTTATTACCAAGAGTGACTTAATGGATCTACTTTTACTGGATAGAGTGATGTCAAAGCTGGCATGGCCGGGGCATGACTGCCTGCCTGCTCTTACAGTAAATTCACCCTGATAGGTTCTACCTTTCTCCCGTGCTTTATTCCCTCTCTGTGTTTTACTAGAATAGAATAGAATAAAATAATATAGAATAAAATACCTAGAATATAATAGAAAGTTGTCTTCTGCTTCTTCTGGATATTTACATTTGATTCTGAGGTAGATTTGAGCAAATATCAGCCATTTTTGGACTCTGATATCAGAAGTAGCTCTTCAAATTTTAGGAAAATAGACCCTGGCAGATTATATCTCTCAGTAAGGCCAGTTTAGAAACGAGACAGACAGCCCACTGGGCACAGACGTCAATTCAACGTCTATTCCACGTTGGTTCAGTGTAATTTAGTTGAAATGACGTGGAAACAACGTTGATTCAACCAGTGTGTGCCCATTGGGAGAGAAGGTCAGTCATCTGTCTGTGGCTCCTGTGTTCAGGGTGGTGACGTCTTGACCTTCTGTTCCCCATTCAGTCCCATGTGACAATGTTCCGGGGTTCTCCACTGACCCTCAGTACATCAACTGTAGAACCCCTCTGTCCCAGTGAGCGGAGGAGATCAGGGGTCAGATTAGAGGCTCAGCTTTCATCCCAAAGGGGAAATTAATTACTATTGGTCCTGTGCTAGTTACTTGTATATCTAATTAGTGTGTGTGTGTGCGCGCGCATGTGTGCATGTGTGTATATAGAGGCGGATGTGCTGTGTCTGCATTACATCTGATTAGTGATAGAACACATTATACATACATATCGCTTTATGGAATTTATCGGACGTTGAGGTGACCTTGAAAGCATTAGCTGGGATGCTGGTTCTCACAGTATTATTTACCCAGATGATGACAAACAATAGGCCCCCAGATGATCAAAGGTTTCCTGCTCTCACATCTCTGAGTCATTTATTGCTTCCTTCTCCCTCTCTCTATTCCTCCTCCTCTTCTGTGACTTCTTCTCTCCTAATTCTCACTTGGTGCATCCCTCCCCTCCTTCGTTTTCCAGGAGTTGTGCAGAAGGGAAGTGAAGGATGAGCAGGTCTTGAACCATAAGTGCCCCCTACAGGGTGAGTAGAGAAAGACGGCTCAGTGGATCTGATCGCGTTACTGTTGCACTGATCCAAATCTAGCAAGCATCATAAACTTAACAGCATACTCAAGGATTCATCTGTTTGATTCGGTATGATTCATATCTTAACTAAGCATACCCCTTGGTTGTCTGGGAAAAAGGAAGTTTGTTGTATATTTGCACGCAAATGCCTGAAACCTGGGATAGTATGTGGGCATTGTTGTCTGTAAACAGAAAATACCCATTCAATTAGTGTAATAGATTGAGTAGACACAAGCTTTCCCAGCCCAAGGCTAATGAGAATGTACTGTGTGTGTTTTACAGTGGTACTGCCACCAGAGAAGGACAGGGAGAGCTACATCCATGTTCCATTCAGACAGCCCAGGAAGAGAAACAGCCATGTTGATGTGAGCTTCAAAAGGAGAATCTATATAGAATCTATGTAGATAACATAGTAGTTTATTACTGCTATATACAGTAAAGCAAGGGTTTGTTTGATGAGCATAATATGGTACAGTTGTGTTTGTTCATCCGTTGTGTTTGTTCATGGTTACAGGACACAGAGTGCAACGTGGTGTTGGAGGATGACACTCGGCAAGAGTGGGTTTTCACACTGTATCACTTTGACAACAGCGGTAAAGTCACCAAGCAGGTACGGCAGCTCCACACGCCTACAACAAGGAACTCTTGCGCAATATACGTTTTCTCTTTAGATTAAGATAACTCTGCTGCCCTGCTAATGGTGTGTGTGTGTGTGTGTGTGTGTGTGTGTGTGTGCGTATGATGATGTGCATGTGTGTGTGCGTGTATGTGACTGGGTGAACAATGATGTGTGTGTGTGTTACAGGATATGTGCAGTCTCATGCAGTCCATCTACGAGGTGGTTGAAGCGTCGGCCAAGCAGCCGTCCTGTAGCAGCACAGCGCTAAAAGTCAAACTGGTGGTGGGCCCTTCCAGCAGCTCCGGCCGGGGATCCAGAACAGGGGACAGAATGGAGGTCCAACAGGAGGAGGCTAGGAGCCCAGAGAGGACTTTTCACTGTGTGGATGAAAACACAGAACGCAGGAACCACTACTTAGACCTAGCTGGGATAGAGAACTATTCCTCCAGGTTTGACGATGCAGGTAGGTACACAATTACCATTTTCAGCACTTTTGAGGCACAGATCATTAAAGTCAACATGTTTTTACTGAAAATACACCAAAGATGAATGACATTCAACAAAGAGAAACGGCAGCATAACATGATGTTTGTTGTCCATCCTCTGCAGACGCCCCCTCTCAGGAGCCCAGACTGGATGCACGCACAGACCAGCAGCACCGCTCAGTGTTGGTAGGGGAGAACTGCGGTGCAACTGAGTCCAGAGGCAGGGGCCTCTCCTTCATCAGGTCTCTCAGGGGCCATGTCAAGGCAGTGGGGGGAGACAGAGGAGGAGGAGGAGGAGGAGGAGGAGGAGGAGGGGGAGGGGGAGGAGGAAGTGGGGGTAAATCAAGCAAGCCTCATGGCCACCACCCCTCCATGTGGTGCCACCCCTCCCAACCACACTCCCAGCCCCAACTCCCCTTACAGCACAGCCACAGCAAGAGGCTTCGCTCCAGGGCCAGAGAGGCTGTGTCCCTCTCCAGAACCCTCCACCACCTACACCAGCCTGGTTCTCAAGTTCAGCCAGGGGGAGAGAGGGAGATGCTGCCCAGCCTGCCTGCCTCGTCTGGGGGCTTGGTCCCACTGGCTCAGAGGCATGAGCACCACCACCACCACCACCATCACCACCACTACCACCATCACCACCACTACCACCCCCCGGCATGACTGCAGTCTGCACTCCACTCAGGGATACAGAGACTGAGAGACACACCTCCCTGTGGTTTAGCCTATAGCTAGGGCCCTGAGCCATTCCTGGTCAGGTCAGGTGGGCCTTAGATATAGTATAGGGCTGTGGGACACCACCACTCTCCATTCTAACGAGTAATAGCAACTCCGTACAAAAATGAATTGTTATGCCTTGTATAGATGACTGAGTTTCATGTTGAATGTGCCGTGTTAAATATGCTAATCACCTTTGGAAGCCTTCTAGACTGATGTTTCTTCTCAGGTTTCTATAGTGGAGGCTGCTGAGGGGAGGACGACTCATAATAATGGCCGGAACAGCGCAAATGGAATGGCATCAAACACCTGGAAACCATGTGTTGGATGTATTTGATACCATTCCACCTATTCCGCTCCAGCCATTACCACGAGCCCGTCCTCCCCAATTAAGGTGCCACCAACCTCCAGTGATTACCACTTACATTTAATATAATAAATGAATACTTTTATTAAGGCAAAGATTTAAACAGTTACATCCCTGTATTAGAGTTTATGCAGTAGGTTATGTATTGTCTGTATTTTGATGTATGAAAGCATGATAAACTTTGCTTGTGTTCATTGTAGTTTTTTATACACACGCTCTAATGAATGCTGATGTTTTCAAATTTGGCAAGATGAAAAATGTTTTAAAATAATACTTTGTAAGACACAATAAAGCGATACACACTGTGTTTACAGCATGTGGAAGTTGTCCAATGTCAAATGTGTTTCTCTCTCATGGCCAAAGCAAAACATTACATGCTAAGGCTCTAAGACTTTTTATCAATGTATTTAGAACACTCTGGAGGTTCCAGTGTACTCAAATGGATAATGTTTTCGTAACCGGTCAAGTTACGCTATGACATCTGATCCGCCATTGCGTTGGTCTTGATAAACAGCTAAGCCTTCAGTGAATCTATCATTTCATTGTGGGCATGTTGCCAATGTTATCCTGTGTAGGTACAGCAGTACTGTACATGTCCGTGCTATGTTTGTTTACATTGCTTTGCTGTTATTGTTGTCACTGGTGTTTATATATAGCTTGCTTGCATAGACAGGTCATTTCAATGTTGGCGGTATGGAGGGAGGTTGGGCCTCATTTTGTAAGCAGTAGGCTAGGAAAAGGTTGTTGCTGCTCAGCACCTTGGTGTAGGTTGCAAATAGATTCCCTGTTCGCGAGGTGAAGGGAATGAGACAGCTGTTTCTAAAAATAGCCCTCTCACTCACCTACCACGTGCCCCAAGCCTCTCTTTCGCAACACGATAGATACCACAGCAAACAAGGTCCAGACAGATATACAGTACTGGCAGAGACAAAGAATCAACACACAGAGAGACACTCAGGGAGAGAGCAACATCACAAACACATCCAGTCACAAGGGATGATTGGTTGATCCTAACACTTCAAGACCCAGACTTCGAGGACAGGAGAGGTAGAACACAGAACATAGAAGAGAGCCATGAAAAGTCTCAGGTTCCTCGCTGCCGAAGGGTTCGCCCAGAGTGGGCCGAGCGCCAGGGAGAATCTCAGCTGTGTGTCGTTCAACCTCTACCCACTCCTCTTCAAGGCCTGCTACATGCACGAGAAGGCCCTCCTCCTCCACGACCTCGTCCAAACCTGGCCCCTGCATGAGCTTAACCTGCAAAGGCTCCTGGGAAAGACGGTGGACTGCCAGGAGGACCTGACCTCCTGCACCTGCCGGCTGTGCCTGGAAGCTCTGCTGATGGGCCTGAAGGTAGGCTTATTGTGTGTTCTGGTGTTATTTTCTTTAAAGGTGCAATCTGTAATTTTCACTGGTCAAAAGTGCTACTTGTGAACTGATGCACTGAGTCTTGGCCAATGTGACAAGTTTTTCGTTTTGCTTCAAGTCTGAATGTGTTTGTAGTTACTTGAGTTGCCACTGGGGCAATAAACGTAAAAAATGTGAGCTTACATCATTTAAGGGCCTTTGATTTGTAAGACAAATTCCCATTTGATGGCAATAAACAGCTAGATTCTATGTTCTATCTCTCTCCATCTGTTCCATCTCCAGTCCTATGTGCTGCGGCCCCCAGAGACCTATGCCAAGACCCTCCGTGTGGTGGACCTGACTGGGCTGAAGGACACAGAGCACCATACCTGTGCCTGTGGATCCACCCTGGGCCGCTGGGCCCGCACCCAGCTCCTCACCCGCATATGCTACGAGGTCATGGTGGCCATCCAGGCGGGTGACACTGCACCCTCCGCCCTCGAGACCGAGGTGGATGTGCGCCTGAACGGCTTCGTCACCGGGCGGAACTACGAGGTGGTGGCCCAGGCCTTCCTGCTCCTGCGTCAATGCCCCTTGAAGCTGCGCTTCGTCGGGTTCCGAGCCGACTCTCTAGCCCTCAAACAGCTGTTCTACGTGCTGCGTGTGGCCCAACCGGAGGCCATGAGGAGACTCGAGGTGGTCCATAATGTTCACCTGGAGGCCCCGCACCTGGAGTTGCTATTGTCCCGGATGGAGTTTCCCCAGCTGCAGTCCCTGACGCTGCCTGCGGGGGCGATGGATGTGCGAAGGCTGGGCTCGGATGAGGATGACCTGCTGGCCACCATTGGGGATCTGCTGAGCCGGCTGACTGAACTGACAGAGCTCTACATGGGCTTCTCCACCCTCACCGGACACCTGCGAAGACTACTAAGGTGCTCACCTCTGTGTGTGTGTGTGTAGGTATTGATGTCTACTGTATATATAGCTCTGGGGATGTCTATTCAAGCTGATGCATTCCCACTGTGTAATATCATAGCATGGGGGCTGCAGTTTGCACTATTCAGTTTGCACTCAGTGGCATTTTGTTTTTTTTGCTTGGCTGTGGGGGAGAATGTAGACAGCTGACTGCTGCTAAATCTGCAGGTCGGCCAGAAACCAATGGACACTTAACAGCTGTCTTCTTCCCAAATGGCAACCTTTTCCCTATATAGTATACTACGTTTGACCAGAGGCCTATGGGCCCTGGTCCAAAGTAGTGCACTTTAAAGGGAATAGGGTGTCAATTACGGCTGACATTGAAATATCACTGAAGCCGTGACCCAAAACAACAAGCAGACACCTGCACTGTCCATTAATTAGGCATGCATCGTAAAGCTTTCATAGTGCCTTTGCTTTTTTGTCAAGCATGCATGAAATGAGGAGCACACACACACTTACAAACAATTGATAACGTTGCAAAATAGTTAACATTTACTGCAATATATTTGTGACCCTCTGGCCTTGTCCACAGCCCCCTGACCACCCCACTGCAAAGCCTAGAGCTGGCCAACTGTAACCTGAACCGAACAGACATGGCCTACCTGGCCAACAGCCTGCACAGCGAGAACCTGGTCAGTCTGGACATAAGTGGTCACGACGTGTGCGGCCTCTTCCCCACCACCTTCATCAAGCTCCTCCAGCGCTGCGCCGCCACCCTCCACAGCCTCACCCTGGAGGACTGTGACCTGGAAGACGAACACATGGACATCCTGACCCAGGCCCTGGCTCCCTGTCGCGGCCTGGAGGAGCTGAAGATACTGGGCAACCCTCTGAGCGCCACGGCCCTGCGCCGCCTCTTCTCCATGCTGGCCGCCGGGTTCTCAGCCCTGAGGTACGTGGAGCTGCCAGTGCCCCGGGACTGCTACCCCGAGGACGTCACCTACCCCCTGGATGAGACGGTGCTGCTGCAGTACGACAGGGAGATGTTCCAGGACGTCAGGGGTCAACTGATGGGGATCCTTCAGGGGGCGGGGAGGGGGAACGTGGAGGTGGTTACCCCCCTGTTGGGCGCTTATGACGCGGATATCAACGAGACCAGTAACGAGCTGGGGGTGTCCATGGTGAAATCCTTCAATAGCGTCATTGGAAACTTTATTGATACAATTACGGCCCTGGACAACAGGAGATCCAACAAAGAGGTTGATTAAAGTGCAGGTAGAATAGCAGAGGGAGGGTAATAGAGGGTTGATAGAGCAAGGGTTTGTGCAATACAAGGGGTTCATCTCAATCGTCTATAGTGGCTTCCCACACTTCATTTCCACTGAGCCAAAGAAGTCTAAGAAAGCAGTGCAAATAAAGGGAAGGAGACAAAGAGACAACTTTAGACAATTGGGATGACTGAAGACCTTGAGCAACGTTGTTTTATATCCATATGTACCAATTCATCTGTACTTGTAACAGATATTTGACAAATGTATTGCCCCATTATCAGAGGATTTGTTGACATGCAATTGGCGCTAGATTATAGTATAGATTGAATTGTCCTTTTGGTCTTCCAATCATATGAGTGGCAATCATAGTAAAGCATTATTTGAGTGCTTAGTTTTGAGAATAGTACTACTTGTATACTGAACGTGTATTTACATGTACTGTATATATTTCAATTTAGATGTTTCTTGTATCTTCATGTATATTATGACATTTGTATGTGACCAGAATGGAGTGAAAGTTTGTTTTTACAAAAGTGCTATAAAATGTGGGATTAAACTGACTTTACCGTAAATAAAACTATTTCTGTGGGGATCAAATCCTGGTTAGCTTTAAAAAAGAAAAAGCCTCCACTCACATCTTTTGTGAAAATTAACATTTTTAATAAGCACACAGTCTTCCCACAGGGTACACTTTATTTTAAATATTACAACAGAGGACAACCATGCACCAGACCAAAGAGAAGGAACATCAGCCCTCCAGAGCCATCTCATTTCTTAGACCACTCCTCAACCTCTTTCCTCTCACGGATGACCTCCTCCAGGTAAGGCTCCAGGTAATGTACGTCCTACGGAGAAAGGTCAAACACAAAAACAAGATTAGTTCTGTCAATTTTCTCCCACCACCTCTACCAGATGTGGTTTTTAGTATACAAACCACATCTGGTGGACATTAAACAGCTTAATAGGCATCTCCCAACTCCTCAACGATTGGTCAATTTCAATCCAACCTGTTTATTCAATTAGTGTAGCACGATCAATATGGTAACAATATCACCTTAACCTCTGATAGGCTAGATTTTGGTCATTCATCACATTGTTACACCATAACATCGACTGCTGTGAAACTTCTGACATATCTTCCATTTCCCCAGTGACATCTCAAAGCCCTTCCTGTACACAAACTCTTGTATGTGAGACCATAGAGGCCAACAGTGGAGGTGTCATAACCATAAAACCTAGCGGACAAACAGGGTAGACATCATGCAAGACTACAAATCCCTGCAAGCTCCTGCACATCATCTCTAGCGGACACCTTTGCTAACAGGTAATGTGTCAATTTAAAACAGTTCACAGAATTGTCCATTTAAAGAAATGTAGCTAATTTATTCATAATTACATGTAGCTAACATTAGATAGTTAATCCAGAGATTCTTGCAGTCTTATCCAGATCATCATGGCAAGTTCTTTATGATTGCCACATTAGCATTCCCCCCAAAACATTTTTTTTGGGGGGTGGTAAATACAGGTGAATATATTGATAAAAGTCACCTTGTCCAAGAGAGATTTATACAGTTATCAATACGTCACGTGAGGGTAAGCCTACATGGGACACAGCCCTTATTTTAAGTGTTTTTTAAATCCCCTTTGGGAAAAATGAATGGTGGAAAGATGGTCTCGTGTAGCTCAGTTGGTAGAGCATGGTGCTTGCAACACCAGAGTTGTGGGTTCGATTCCCACGGGGGACCATATGAAAATGTATGCACTCACTACTGTAAGTCGCTCTGGATAAGAGCATCTGCTAAATGACTAAAATGTAAATGTAAAATAAAACACTATTGGAACCATTTCCCTGTTTGACCGCTAGGTTTTATGGGTATTATGACTCATACTGTGGTACTCTATATGCACTGTACCTCAAATACTTTGACCGTTTGCTCTAGCCTGCCTGGAGTGCCAGATGGGCGGGGTTTAACATTTTGAGAATATTCTATAGGTCCATTACGCCAGGCAAGCTCAATTAAACACAGAGAAAGTATTTCATTATTCAAATGGCATTTAAGCCCAGGTCTGCCATACCTCCTCATATTGAGTCCACTGTTCCTTGGGCAGAACCGCCTGCTTCATGGAGAGGTCCAGGGCTCTCTTGAGCCTGAACATCCTGTCATTGTACTCTTTCTCTGGGAGCCTCCGCAGGGCCTCTTTCACATCGCCATCCTCATGGATCGTGTCATCACGCATCAGACCTGGAACCAAAACAAGCACCACACAGTGTCAGAGAAATATCTAACTGAAGATTATAGATGTTTCTAAGATTGAGTGAAATGATTTGTCTGAAGACCCTCGATGATGGCCCCAAAGGAAAATACTCCCAAGACTTGCCAATTTTGTTGAATCCGGCGGCATTGTAGTACCATTTACGGAAGCCGACCAGGAGTCTGCCAGTAGCTGCTGTGTGGGAGGCCAGAAGAAGAGTCAGATAATTTACAGTCAAGATTTGGTTGACTAAAACATAATTAGAAATGCAGTTGCAATCACTGCAGTACAAAAGCAACGAGACACCAAATCATGTTCTCCATTCATTTAAGAAGATGCTTAAGTGGATGAACTAGAATTGAGATGATTACAGAACTAGGGACTTGAGGGAGGGAGGGTTTGACAGTATTATTTGGGCAAACCAAGTAGAGTATCCCAACTGCAAACATTACATTTGTGGTGGATAACTGGATAGAGTGCTAGTAGATGACATTTCATGCTGTTATTACCTACAGAGTACTAGCTATGTGGGAACTGTGCGATCTGGCCATATTTCTGACTCTGGGGTGTACAGGAAGTATGGATAGAGGACATCAAACATGATTATAATCAATGTCAGTAGTAATACCGGGTACTGTTAGCTAGCCAAGTTGTGCTGGCTTGCATGTCAACTTATCTTGCTTTGTTTTAATTTTAGCTAACTAGCTATATGTTTACAACTACCAAGTTAGCTAAAGCTAGGCAATAGACGCTTAGTGTTTGATAATCATCGATCTGTACTGACGTGGCGTTTGAAAGTTGATCAGACCGAAGCACTGTTTTACCTATCAATTGAAAATGCATTTGGCATATATTACATTTAAACGTTAAATTTGTCACTAGCAGTCTGGCATACACCACTGAGCCTTCGCTTGATTTGCCATTGCTAGCTTACCGTTAGCTAGGACACTCAGTAGAGGACACGACAAAATAGATTTAAAAAAAAAACATGGATTTGAACACACCCAAACACTCCGCATTAGCTTTTGATGTTTTCACAAATCAACATCACACTTCACTCAACAATGTTTCATCTCGATTTGGGCTAAAGAAATGCTTAAAGTCAGGTGATTTTTACCTGGTGCCCTCGACGCCATATTGTTCTGACTAAGAAAGCTTGAGTGGAATTGTGGGTCAAATTAATCAGAGGCCAGTCAGCAACACTAAGAAAGTACTTCCGGGTTACAGAATTTCGGAACATTTCAAAATAAAAGTTCCCCACATAATAGTAGAGACGAACTACGATTTACATCTACATTTTAGTCATTTAGCAGACGCTCTTATCCAGAGTGACTTACAGGAGCAATTAGGGTTAAGTGCCTTGCTCAAGGGCACATCGACAGATTTTTCACCTAGTTGGCTCGGGGAGTGATGACATTGACATCTAACCGGTGCTGTAGGGGTGGGGGGAGGGGTCAAGGGACGTGAGCGGTCCACTGCGTTGTGAAATCTCGACCAATCACAGCAGGCACCACGCCACTCCAAGAGCTACTTGCAGTGCATGCTACTACCTAGAGCAGTATATTGTATAGATGTTTTTGTTTTTAAATATTAAATGTGTCAGTAAAACTTTTTATTTTTATACTGCATAGCGCAGGTGATGTGTGGTTATGAACACTCATATCAAAAGGTTCGGGGCTGGACCAAAAACATCCGGGGCTGAAGCCCCAGAAGCCCAGGCCTAATGACGCCACTGCAGGAAACCTGCCCTGTACATGTCACTTTGGGTAAAATGCCCTAGGAATGTATTATGTCCAGCAGAGAGACAGGTAACCCATTTTAACAAAATACTTTTATGATGAGACCTTTCAGCCAATTGTGAAAGATAATTATTCTCATTTTACGGGTGAAAAATGGCCAAGCTGCATCTGAATGCCAACCATTACCATTTGATCTCTCAGTTTCATGAGAATATGCATTTAGATACTCTTCAGTGATGTGAGTAAATACTCTTTGAGCGGATTTCAGAGCAGATGATCTTAAACAAGCTACAGACTAGCCTACCTGCATTGCTTCCATCACAGCACATTTATCCTATGGCGTTTAGTTTTGGCCGCATCATGAGAACTTGACCATTCAGCACAATCATCCTTAAATCTCATAAGAAATTACGTGGTGTTTTTGGTCTTACAGTAACATTATAGTATGCTATTAAACTCAGGCTATTATGCAGAATAATAATTCATCATTAATTAAGTTATCTTGCAAGACATTGATTTGTCGCTCCAACAGCACTACACCCCTGATTATACTCAGTTTTCCAAAATAACCACAAACCAGCTCCATAGGGCCATATTGGACAGGATTCACATGGCCATATCTCCATAAATAAATTGGTACATACAGCCCAATGATGGCTTATAATGTTTGAGGGCGTCTGGAGAACACAAAATGGCCCAAGTATGCCATGTATACAAAACATTATGAACACCTGCTCTTTCCATTACAGACTGACCAGGTGAATGTGTATGTGTGCCATTCAGAGGGTGAATGGGCAAGACACAAAATGTAAGTGCCTTTGAACGGGGTATGGTGGTAGGTGCTAGGCACACCGGTTTGTGTCAAGAACTGCAACGCAAGAATTGGAGTCAACATGGGCCAGCATCCCTGAGGAACACTTTCGACCCCTTGTAGAGTCCATGCCCCGACGAATTGAGGGTCTCAACATTGCTGATTCTTGAACATACTTTCATTCTCATTTTCAGTATTTTACATTTTAAAGGGTAGGTAGCATAAACGTAACCACATGTAACATGGATTTGCATTAGTATACACATCAAAAGTCCTAATGCAAAGTTACACTTCAATTGTCTATTTTTCGAGTTATTACATTTAGTAATTTTAGTAATTTTCTTTAGCAGACGCTCTTATCCAGAGCGACTTACAGTTAGTTTTTTTTTTTTCTCCATACTAAAGCTAAGCCAAGTTGGAAAAAGTTACAAAACTCCCGTAGCTTACTTCACAGAGAACATGCTGAAAAGTTGATAAATCATAAAGAAGAACAGACGAGGTACTACAAAATTAGAGCAAGCAGGAATGATTTTCTTTCGTTTTGAGCCAACGGGAAGAAGGCACCAGAGCCTGCCGTGCTAACGGGTTCCCACTAGATAACACAAGATAACATAGCCACATGTCCGTGAAGAGCATGCTGCATGGTCGTACGTGCCCCATCTGCTGCTTGTTTACATCACACTTCCTGTGATTGGTGGATTGTAGCTCACCACCACCTACACTTGGTCTGGAATGTAATTACTTGAGCTAGCTACCGAGCTAGCATACGAACTCAGTAGCACAGAGTAGATCCTCCATAGGATATTGAGAAATAGTGCATTGTGGGTAGTTTAGAAGATATCAGGAAATAAGTTAATAAATATGTAATAACCCCAAAAACATAACTATTTGTACTAGTGAAAATGGCGCTGGAGGAAATAGCACCCGTTTTACAGGCTCCTGACCAATTGTGCTATTTTGAGCTGATCTTATCTTTTTTGTACATAATGTTTCTGCCATTGTTTCCTATAACCGAAAAGAGCTTGTGGACATCAGAACAGCTATCACTAACCTCGATTTGGATGAGGACTTCTACTTCAAAGAGTCAGAGGCGAAAGACTGATTATCCCGGACCAGGCCCAAATCCCGACACTCGAAGAAGGAGGAGACGGCGCTATAGAGGCCGGCGTGCAGGATACCTGACGAGACTACGTCGGAGAGTGGATCAATCGCCTCTACCCTCCGTTCATTGGCGAACGTGCAATCACTGGAGAATAAACTGGATGAGCTCTGTTCGAGACTATTCTATCAAAATGTTCTGAGGAACTGTTATATCCTGTGTTTCTGAGTCGTGGCTGAACAAGGACATGCTAAATATAAACCTAGCTGTTTTTTCTATACATCGGCAGGACAGAACGTTGGCATCAGGGAAGATCAAGGGAGGTGGTGTGTGTCTCTTTGTTAACAACAGCTGGTGCGCAATCTCTAATATTAAGGAAGTCTCAAGGTTCTGCTCCTGAGTTAGAATGCCTCATGATATGTTGTAGACCATTCTATTTACCACCACAAAACGATTCTGGCACTAAGACCGCACTCAACAAGCTGTATGGGGCCATAGGCAAACAAGAAAATGCTCACCCAGAGGCGGCGCTCCTAGTGGCCGGTGACCTTTTAATGCAGGAAAACTGAAATCTGTTTTACCTCATTTCTATCAGCATGTCACCTGTGCAACTAGAGGCGAAAAAACTCTAATCACCTTTACTCCACACAGAGCTCTCCCTCGCCCTCCATTTGGCAAATCTGACCATAACTCTTATCCTCCCGATTCCTGCTTACAATCAAAAACTCATACAGGAAGTATCAGTGAAGCTACAGGACTGTTTCGCTTGCACAGACTGGAATATGTTCCGGGATTCATCCAATGGCATTGAGGAGTTTACCAGAAACAAATTTGTGCACAAAATTTGAGAGAAATACGCTTTTGTGAGTATGGAACATTTCTGGGATCTTTTATTTCAGAGCATGAAACATGGGACCAACACTTTACATGTTGCTTTGATATTGTTGTTCGGTATATTTAAATCCTGTCAAGACATTCCTCAGTTTCTTTCCAGTTGTGTGTGTCCAAGTTAAGAGTAAGTTTGTTTCCAATTGTCACACCAGCCTTCGCTTTGGCTCCCCATCCTGTTCAGCCCAGGCGTTCGCCATCGGCCTTCTAGCTGCTGCCGAACCTAATGCTGGCAAACGCCCTTCACTCATCATTACATTTTACATTTTAGTCATTTAGCAGATGCTCTTATCCAGAGCGACTTACAGTTAGCGCATACATTATTTTATCGAACCCACAACCCACAACGCCATGCTCTACCAACTGAGCTACATCCCCTATCATCTCCGGACTTGTCTCGTCATCATTACACACACCTGGTTCCAATCCCCACTCTATCACTGTATATTTACTCCCTCTGTCATTTGTCGGTCATTGTAAATGTTACTTGTTTTCCTGAGAGGAATCTCTCCTACTATTTCCTGAGTACTTTACTTTAGCCTTTTTGTTTATTAAGATATATTTTGAGCACAACAGCGTTTGGGTTTCGTTCTGCTTTGATCAATGGTGCTTAAATAAATTCAGTAGTTCTAAACCTGCAACTGCCTACTCCTCTACACTTGTGACACCAATTGTCCACATATTTTTGTTAAGTCATAACATTAAGATGTCATGTAATATCCTTATTTTAATTATTTAGATATATTGGTCTAATAGATTAATCCTTATCACCTTTACCTTTTATGCAACCTGCTCATAATGTCTCTCTTTTGTTGCCGAACCACACACAAATCCAACTTTGCCTTGTCCAACCACAAGTCCTTAATAAATATGTGAACTTTGGCACGGTCTCTGTCGTCTGCTTATTCTCTGACTGGAGCATAGTACCCCTGGTGACATTTATCCAACCAGTTACCTATCTTGGGTTTCTTAGACTATATTTCAGCAGCCATATTGGACATGACCCCATGTGGGTAATGGGAAAAATCTGCGATGGCACTATAGCCAAAAATACTTTAGACATGCCCTAGCTGTGTGTGAACTTTGGTGGCTTTATCACTAAGTCCAAAACATTTCCCCGTAGCCGCTGGACTATGGTCAAAATGACCTCAATATGACCCCCATGAAGGGCTTAAGAGTATTTTATGATCAGAATTATTGTCTATATTATCTGTGGGATTTATTTAGTGGGTATGTAACATTACAAAGTCATTTTTGTATTGTTTGGAATTATTTTCATTGCCTTTCTCTTAAAAAAATTATATACATACATTTCACTGTGACCTGCTGCTGCTGACTATCAGACAGTGAGCAGGCTGTTACTGAGTGAGTGAATGAATCGTGGAGAGAGGGAGGGCGGGAGGGGTGTGTGAGTTGAGAGCACTGATTGAGAGAGTGCTGTAGCAGAGGCAGCTGAGTCACTGAGACAGAGCAGCATGTGCGTAAGTCGTGACAACTTTCTACCAGTTGTAGGTAGGCTATTTAGATTGGTCATTATGGAGACACCCTTTATCCATAAAACATATTCACGCGCCAGAACTGATATAACGGCCACAAAGCATTGGAAAACTACTTTAGGCGCCCTAGAGCGCTTTAGATAAATTCGCTTAGAGGTGGTTTAAAGTCAACTGCATTCTAATGTCGACTTTTCTTATAGATAACAGTATCAAGCGAAGGGTTTTACTCATGCTCAGTTCTAGGGTTCTAGGGTCTAAGGTGGAAATTTGAAATGGAAGTTATGGAACTCTCATGTGCTTGTGTTATGGGAAAAAGTTCACACTAAAAGTTACATTGAATGATAGCCTAATTTATAGCCAACAGATGCAAATGTAGCCTATTAATGTATATGCCATTGCAGGCTACTGTAGCCTACCATTTGATACAATAAATATATTGAAATGACAATATCACTGGAGTCATTGCAAATCCATTTGTGCCACTTGTTTAGCCTACCTGGAGCTGGCAAACATATTTAATAAATAGCCTATAACTCAGTTTGTTGTTGTAGCCTTGTGTTATTATGCGATTATAAATGGCCATGTTTAGTTAATTAAATTGGAAGTCATCAATTGATCATCATTCTTCACATTTAATGTCAGTTTCATTGTGTACTTTTCCCTAAAATGAGACATGGCCTATCAGGGACTATAGGCTACCTGCATCTAGCTCAGCAAACCATGGCAAAGTTGAATTGCAATTATAAACCCAGATTTTAGTCTGTAACCTATGCCTATTGAAATAACAAGTCAATCTCGCAAATGGGCCATTTATAACAGTTTGTAAGTCTTAATATCTGGCACATAATAACGGCACCATTGCCAGAAAATAGCATTCATTTTTTGAAGTTCATCCAAGTGTTTCTTGCACAGATTTTTGGAGATCCTCTGTCCAACTTTCATAACTCAAACTCTCCTGCCGGATTTATCAAACAGGATTTATTTACAATTATAAACTGATGGATGGATTCTGAGAATTCAACCTTTTTCTTTTACAAGAATTAAGACATATCACAACTCTTTTCTTACCTTAAGATTCTCCTTAACTGGCTCCAAACTCCCACACAGAAGTCTGGGAAGGCGAATCACGACATCCCGTGTCTGAAAGAACATACAATTGATTAAGAATGTATGGGTAAAATAATCTTATTCATAATCTTACTGTATGTAATTTGTGGTGTGATTATTCTATGAAAACTGTAGTGGGACAAAACAATGTGATCAATTGTGTTTGTCTTGGGTCAATCCTTTCACACCAAATTGTTTTCCAAATTCAAACCTGACCTTCTGAGCCCTGAGGCCCAACACCATTATCCCAGAAACCCTAGACCCACTCCAATTTGCATACCGCCCCAACAGATCCACAGATGATGCAATCTCTATTGCACTCTACACTGCCCTTTCCCACCTGGACAAGAGGAACACCTACGTGAGAATGCTATTCATTGACTACAGCTCAGCGTTCAACACCATAGTGCCCTCAAAGCTCATCACTAAGCTAAGGATCCTGGGACTAAACACCTCCCTCTGCAACTGGATCCTGGACTTCCTGACGGGCCGCCCCCAGGTGGTAAGGGTAGGTAACAACACATCTGCCACACTGATCCTCAACACGGGGGCCCCTCAGGGGTGCGTGCTCAGTCCCCTCCTGTACTCCCTGTTCACCCATGACTGCATGGCCAGGCACGACTCCAACACCATCATTAAGTTTGCCGACGACACAACAGTGGTAGGCCTGATCACCGACAACGATGAGACAGCCTATAGGGAGGAGGTCAGAGACCTAGCCGTGTGGTGCCAGGATAACAACCTCTCCCTCAACGTGACCAAGACAAAGGAGATGATTGTGGACTACAGGAAAAAAAAGAGGACAGAGCACGCCCCCATTCTCATCGACGGGGCTGTAGTGGAACAGGTTGAGAGCTTCAAGTTCCTTGGTGTCCACATCACCAACAAACTATCATGGTCCAAATACACAAAGACAGTCGTGAAGAGGGCACGACAAAGCCTATTCCCCCTCAGGAGACTGAAAAGATTTGGCATGGGTCCTCAGATCCTCAAATGGTTATACAGCTGCACCATCGAGAGCATCCTGACTGGTTGCATCACTGCCTGGTATGGCCTCCGACCGCAAGGCACTACAGAGGGTAGTACGTACGGCCCAGTACATCACTGGGGTCAAGCTTCCTGCCATCCAGGACCTCTATACCAGGCGGTGCCCCCCCTCATTTTATACTACAGATAATTTCTAAATAATGTATCAATGAAATGTATCACCTGCCATAGTCCTATAAGAGCTGAAGCTGACAGACAGGCGATACAACACTTGTCTACAGCTATAGGTATATCAGATGGAAACACCAAGTGTACTCTCTGTCCCTAAGATAGTCAACCCTATGTGTTGCTGACTGTGGCAAACTCAACCTGCCAATACGACAACCACAATATCTGCCTCTGTATCTGGCCTGCAGGTTCTCCAGGCTCTCTGTGAGGTTGAAAGGGTTGTGGCTGATCGGGTAGCCCAGCAGAGAGTCCTCCACTCCCAGCTGCTTCAGGAACACCAGCCGGGGGGCCACGTCTGTCTGGACGTCCAGCCTCAGCAGCATGGAGCCCATTTTGGGTCTCTGCTCCAGTTTCCATAGCCGAACACCTGAAGAGGGAACCAAAGGGTTAACACCAGGGTCGCATTCATAAGTGCACACTGTGGCAAAATGCTTTGAAGTGGAAAACATAAACAAACGTTTATATTTGCGTAAATTCATGTAATCCCTCCCCATTTGTCCATTGATTTCAGCTTGGTGCCTGGTCAATACGATCCAGAGACATAGATATACAGAATATCTATTGCTCTGGTTCACTTCATACTAGACCAGGGATGGGCACTTTGATGGGGGTGGGGGCCACACAAAATCTGAACCCAACATGAGGGGCCTCAGTGGCTCGCAGGTCGGCATACCCACACATGCAGTCAGAGCCGGCCCTAGCCTTTTGGGGGCCCTAAGCTAAATTTTGCCCCCACCTTGCGAGCAAAGCATTTTAGCGGCCCCCCTCTAGACAGCGGAGATAAAATTAAATAAAAATTGGAGCAAATTTCATGCAATTCTACAAATTTTGCAATGGGGCGTAGAGAAAATGTTGAAGTTTTAAACCAAGTTTGCTGGAATTCTACACATTTTGCCACGAGGCGGAGAGAAGATTTTTGAATTTTATAACAAAATGTGCCGTTTTACAGCTAATTTCCTACAATTCAACACATTTTGCCAAAGGGTGGAGAGACATGTTCGCCGTTTTTAATATGATATCTAAGTGAGAGTGACTAACAAAATCAATGGAGGCCACCCGGTCTGTAATTTGACCATGATTACTACAAGTTTAGATAGCTGGCCGCTAGACTAATTTACCAATCTAATTTTTTTTGCTGAAATGGCCGTAACTACATACAAGGTCCGGACCTCCGTATTTTTTTATAATTTGAAAAAACAAGGAATAACATAAATATACACTACCGGTCAAACGTTTTAGAACACCTACTCATTCAAGGGTTTTTCTTTATTTTTTACTATTTTCTACATTGTATAATAATAGTGAAGACATCAAAACTATGAAATAACACATATGTAAATATCTTATCAAAAAAGTTAGGAACAAAAAATAAAAAAGGTATGTTTCAATATGAACATCTCCACATGGCATATCTTCCCTATAGGCCAACATTCAAATGCAATGAATACAGTTTAAAAAATGTCCTATGTTTTCGTTTTGTCACTGATGCTATGTGTCAGTGTGAATAATTTCTCATATGTCCCCCCTTTCAGGGTTATAACATTACAATTGTATAGCTAATAGGCTACAGTGGGGGAAAAACGTATTTAGTCAGCCACCAATTGTGCAAGTTCACCCACTTAAAAAGATGAGAGAGGCCTGTAATTTTCATCATAGGTACACGTCAACTATGACAGACAAATTGAGAAAGAAACATCCAGAAAATCACATTGTAGGATTTTTAATGAATTTATTTGCAAATTATGGTGGAAAATAAGTATTTGGTCACCTACAAACAAGCAAGATTTCTGGCTCTCACAGACCTGTAACTTCTTCTTTAAGAGGCTCCTCTGTCCTCCACTCGTTACCTGTATTAATGGCACCTGTTTGAACTTGTTATCAGTATAAAAGACACCTGTCCACAACCTCAAACAGTCACACTCCAAACTCCACTATGGCCAAGACCAAAGAGCTGTCAAAGGACACCAGAAACAAAATTGTAGACCTGCACCAGGCTGGGAAGACTGAATCTGCAATAGGTAAGCAGCTTGTTTTGAAGAAATCAACTGTGGGAGCAATTATTAGGAAATGGAAGACATACAAGACCACTGATAATCTCCCTCGATCTGGGGCTCCACGCAAGATCTCACCCCGTGGGGTCAAAATGATCACAAGAACGGTGAGCAAAAATCCCAGAACCACACGGGGGGACCTAGTGAATGACCTGCAGAGAGCTGGGACCAAAGTAACAAAGCCTACCATCAATAACACACTACGCCGCCAGGGACTCAAATCCTGCAGTGCAAGACGTGTCCCCCTGCATAAACCAGTACATGTCCAGGCCCGTCTGAAGTTTGCTAGAGTGCATTTGGATGATCCAGAAGAGGATTGGGAGAATGTCATATGGTCAGCTGAAACCAAAATATAACTTTTTGGTAAAAACTCAACTCGTCGTGTTTGGAGGACAAAGAATGCTGAGTTGCATCCAAAGAACACCATACCTACTGTGAAGCATGGGGGTGGAAACATCATGCTTTGGGGCTGTTTTTCTGCAAAGGGACGACTGATCCGTGTAAAGGAAAGAATGAATGGGGCCATGTATCGTGAGATTTTGAGTGAAAACCTCCTTCCATCAGCAAGGGCATTGAAGATGAAACGTGGCTGGGTCTTTCAGCATGACAATGATCCCAAACACACCGCCCGGGCCACGAAGGAGTGGCTTCGTAAGAAGCATTAAGGTCCTGGAGTGGCCTAGCCAGTCTCCAGATCTCAACCCCATAGAAAATCTTTGGAGGGAGTTGAAAGTCCGTGTTGCCCAGCGACAGCCCCAAAACATCACTGCTCTATAGGAGATCTGCATGGAGGAATGGGCCAAAATACCAGCAACAGTGTGTGTGAACCTTGTGAAGACTTACAGAAAACTTTTGACCTGTGTCATTGCCAACAAAGGGTATATAACAAAGTATTGAGAAACTTTTGTTATTGACCAAATACTTATTTTCCACCATAATTTGCAAATAAATTCATAAAAAATCCTACAATGTGATTTTCTTTCTCATTTTGTCTGTCATAGTTGACGTGTACCTATGATGAAAATTACAGGCCTCTCTCATCTTTTTAAGTGGGAGAACTTGCACAATTGGTGGCTGACTAAATACTTTTTTTCCCCACTGTATATGTTTGTAGATCGACTGAGTTGAATGAACCTACAGCAGCCAAGGTGATAATGGATGGGGTCATTTTTGCTTGTATTTGCTGTTCTCCAAATAGCATTTAACCTTTTTTTAAATTATATAGAAATGCAGTAAATGAGCTTAGACTTTTAAAAAATGTCCTGTGGGGAGGGGCACTCCACCCCCCAACCCATCCCACCTCGCTAAAACGCAAACCCTGGTTACGGACCTGTTCGCTGAATTGGCCACCAAGTTGCCCATCCCTGCACTAGATGGGGAAGTAATGGCTAATCAGATACAAACCCTAAAAGGACTGAACCTACCTAGCTGTACAAGCTTGCTGAGTGTCTCTGACTCGTTGACATAGTCTTTGAGGGAGATGGATACAGCAGGCAGGGCAGCTGGGATGTCCATACGAACCGCCTCCTCATCACTGATCTCTTCTAATGCAGAGTGGCCTGGGGCATCTTCCAAATCTGGAGAGGGCAAAAACATTAGGGAGAAATTACCACAGTGTGTGTGTGTGTGTACAGGGGTAGCATTAGTACCTAAAGCTGTCTGCCACTCCTTCAGCGACATACCTCCATCTCTGAGTTGATGGGAGAGAGAATTCTGATACGGCACCATATTAGTCCTAGGGAACTCATCAGTATCCTTGTGTTTCGTTTGAGATGGTTGGATCTTGGCATGAGATTCATAGTAACTCCGCACTCCTAGTTTCCACCTCTGTTGCGTCTGAGATGGGTTCTGTCTTCTCTGGAGCATGGAGGGCAAGACTGGAACACTGAAATAATTCCGGAGGGCTGCAGGGCAATGCTGGGCATCGGTGGAATACTGGAGGGTGATCATACCCACAGTCCTTGACAGTAAATATGTACCTCTCTGACACAGCTGGATACAGGTTGAAGCCATGGAGAGATCTGTGGTAGAAACACAAGAGTACATTAAATATATGCAGCTAACTGGAATAAAATGTCACGCAAGTCACACGTTGTTTAGCCACTACTGTGAATATTTAATATTTGAGCTTGAATGGTGGAGAATGTTGTTGTTTTGTAGAGAACAATAGATTATAAACAATGATTGAGGGGCATGTTTCATTGAGCTAATGGCTAGCTAGGTAGCTTGAATAGAGCAATCATACGGGTAGCCAGCAAGCAGATAGAGATAAAGTCGTTTTCGCAAGTTCAAAATGGATGAAACCATGCAATAAATTACAGAAATATGGGTCAAAACATGAATATGTCCGCTGAGCAGACGTAGAAACAACAACAGATAGAGCCAATGTCAGTCGACTCACGTGTGCGCTCTCACGGAATCATTAAGTGTCCCCTCCAAAGGACGTACCAAAATACGCATACAGCAGGGGAATTAGCCAGATCAACCTAAAACAAGCTATGAAGGACCAATTAAAAAAACTCCCTTGTCCTTTCATTGTGAATTTCTGGTGATCTAAATAGTAAAATGTAAACTATTTTTAAAGAAAGATTGCAGTGGAATTACTTGGGAGTGTTGGTATTGGAATGTGCATTCCCACCACACCCCTATAGTTTGTTGAGTTGATTGGCCGTTTTCAGGTTTGCTCAGTCCTCTCTCCGCCCATAGCCAGTCCTCATCAATTTATTTAAAGACAGGTCAACCTGTCCTGTCGAGAAGTGCTGACACAGGGAATGTTGTGGACGAAACTCCTTATCCCTCGCCATGGCGCCTGCTTTGGGGTCCCAGAAATTAAGCAAGGATGATGTGAATGACATGTTACACTTTCAGATGATTAACGAGCAACAAGTGGAGGACATCAGCATCAACTTTTTCTACAAGCCTCACACTCTCACCCTTTTGACGTTCACTGTGGCTAGCTTGATGTACTTCGTCTTTTCCAGGTAACCCAATAACCGTCGACAGCTCATTTGACTTGCCAGTAGGTCTAGTGGTTGTGATAACTTGGCCTAGCTATCTAACCCAAATTGTATAATTAAACTACATTTTAGTCATTTAGCAGACGCTCTTATCCAGAGCGACTTACAGTTAGTGAGTGCATACATTTTTCATACTGGCCCCCCGTGGGAATCGAACCCACAACCCTGACGTTGCAAGCGCCATGCTCTACCAACTGAGCTACAGGAGGCCTAACTACAGATGATTAGACATTTAAAGGGAAAATATGCAGTTGCTACGTCCAGTTTTGGACTTATATGTACCCATTGATTCTTGAAGAATATAAGTTATAAATGCTTCATGAGCATAGTTCAACTGTCATACCCCATCAGAACCCAAAATATCAGCTTGTTTTACTCCAATGTTTGTAAACAAGGTAAATGTAAACAAACACTATATAGACTCAAAACATGGTTAAAACTATACTTTTGATATCATGGATGGTCAATCCGTGCATCCATAGCTAAGAGCAATTTCTCAAGTAAGAATTTTGTTAGGACTGTCTGGGAGTACTCTGAGTGGGGAGAGGAAAACTGAAAACAAGCTGTTATTGGCAGAGAGGTTTGGAACTCTCTTTCATATTGGTCTATGAAATACTTTACGGCCTGGTGTTGTCACCAGGCAGGCCAAAACTCCATCCCACCAAAACAAGCTGAAATTTCAGCTGCTCTTTTCAAACAGCTTTCACACTAAAAGGGCATTATCATAATTTTCATAATTTCACAGTATCATTCCAACCTCATAGTATGGAAAATATATAAAACACAGGAAAATCACGTTTTTGACTGCACTGGGCCTTTAATGTTCTTTATTGTAATAATATACAATGCTGAACATGCAATAATCAAACAAACTTTTTTTAAATGTCACATTTGACTTTTACTGTATCAAAGTAAACCTCACTTTATCCTCTGAGAATAATGTACATATTGCATATCTCAGCCAATGCTTTTTGATATCAAACCCTGCTCTCTTTGCCAGGGATGATGCAGATGTTGACAACAACTTTCGAGTGGGTTTCCTGTTGGTTGTCTTCTTCTTCCTCGTCATCAGTGTCCTGGCCTTCCCCAATGGTACTCACTCAGTCACTGCCTTGTACTTGACAATAGCCCAGCCCAGCACCTGGTAGAAAGGGTGTGTCTGCATGGGGTGGGTGGGAGGAATGTTGTTCTAGTGTAGATAAATGGTCACATAATAGACATTCAGGTCTTTCTGGTTCATCCAAGGTCCAAAACTAGTCTTCAGCATGGCCTCTTGCAGCTTGACATGGTTTTGACTGTGAGTGAATGGGATACTCACTGCTAGCGGTTATGCTACGTTAACTTTTGA
Organism: Coregonus clupeaformis; assembly: GCF_020615455.1. Lineage (NCBI taxonomy): Eukaryota > Metazoa > Chordata > Actinopteri > Salmoniformes > Salmonidae > Coregonus > Coregonus clupeaformis. The sequence goes on along the minus strand of NC_059208.1, from coordinate 51,768,699 downwards.
AGTGCAGTATATGAGGGTTTTGGTCAATCCACTCTGATAATGGTTGATACATGTAAATGCATTATTAATCCTCTTCAGGTCCATTCACCAGACCACATCCTGCGATTTGGCGCATGGTATTTGGTGAGTAGGCCTACTGCACAGTACAACAAGTCACATCGTCAGTGGAGCTCCTTTATGGAACCATGTCCATGGAACTCCGCTCTGATTGGTTCCTTCCTGTTGTTGTCAGGTCTGAGTGTTCTGTACTTCCTGTTCCTGGTCTTCCTCATCTTTCTGAACTGGGCCCAGGTGAAGAGGATCATGTACTGGGTGGACCCCAACCTACGCTACGCTACCCGTGAGGCTGATGTCATGGTGAGTCATTTTAATCTCTGTATGCTACAGTATCCACCTCATGCCAGACACCATATTCGTGAGTAGGGTGAAGTTGCCCCTAGACGCTGATTAAGTGATCATAGTTTGAGTTTGGATTCTCCACTCCACCACTCCCTATGTGGTAATGTTATCCAATGAAATTTGCAGAAGGTAATACCAGCTTTCTGTAAGAGGGCGAACCATAAGACGTTGAGGACAGAGTTACCACTGAGCCTAAAGGATTATTCAGCATTGGGTTAAACGATTGGCATCAGCCTGCCCTGCCCATGTGGATACTGTTGCCATGTATGAGGGACAGTTTCAAAAACGTTATTAGTAAAACTGGTACTGTTAAATATTGACAACTTATCTCATCATGCAAAAGCTGTGAGATAAAGAAAATTAAATGGCTGTTACACTTAAAATAAAATTGTATTTGTCACACGCTTCATAAACAACTGGTTTAGACTATCAGTGAAGTTCGGGCAGTTCCCAACGATGTAGGGAGAAACGAGAAATAATAGAACAATTATAAAGAGGAATAAATACACACTGAGTAACGATAACTTTGAAATATACACGTGGTACCAGTACCGAGTCGATGTGCAGGTGTACAAGGTAATTGAGGTAGGTATGTACAGTACATATAGGTAGGGATAAAGTGACTAGGCAACAGGATAGATAATAAACAGTAACAGCAGCGTATGTGATGAGACGAGTTAGTGCAAAAAGGGTCAATGCAGATAGTACGGGAAACTATTTGGTTAACTATTTAACTAACTATTTAGCAGTCTTCTGGCTTGGGGGTAGAAGTTGACCGCCTGGTATGGAGGTCCTGGATGTCAGGAAGCTCGGCCCCAGTGATGTACTTGGCCGTACGCACTACCCACTGTAGCACCTTGCGGTCGGATGCCAAGTAGTTGCCATACCAAGCGGTGATGCAGCCAGTCAAGATTCTCTCAATACTACAGCCCTGTCGATGTGGATGGGCGCGTGCTCGGCCCTCCGTTTCCTGTAGTCCACGATCAGCTCCTTTGTCTTGCTGACCCCACTGCCAGGTCTCTGACCTCCTCCCTGTAGGCTGTCTCATCGCTGTCGGTGATCAGGCTTACCACCCACTGTTGTGTCGTCAGCTAACTTAATTATGGTGTTGGAGTCGTGCGCGGCCACGCAGTCGTGGGTGAACAGGGAGTACAGGAAGGGACTAAGCACGCACCCCTGAGGGGCCCCCGTGTTGATGGTCAGAGTGCCGGATGTGTTGTTGCCTACCCTCACCACCTGGGGCGGCCCGTCAGGAAGTTGCAGAGGGAGGTGTTTAATCCCAGGGTTCTTAGCTTAGTGATGAGCTTGAAGGGAACTATGGTGTTGAACGCTGAGCTGTAGTAAATTAACAGCATTCTCACATAGATGTTCCTTTTGTCCAGGTTGGAAGGGGCAGTGTGGAGTGCAATAGAGATTGCATCATCTGTGGATCTGTTGGGGCGGTATGCGAATTGGAGTGGCATACGTCCAGGGTGTCTGGGATGATGGTGTTGATGTGAGCCATGACCAGCCTTTCGAAGATGTAATGTCTACAAATGTGAGTGCTACGGGCGATAGTCCTTTAGACAGGTTACCTTGGCGTTCTTGGGCACAAGGACTATGGTGGTCTGCTTGAAACATAGGTATTACAGACTGGGTCAGGGAGAGGTTGAAAATGTCAGTGAAGACATGCTCTGAGTATGCGTCCTGGTAATCCATCTGGCCCTGCAGCCTTGTGAATGTTAACCTGTTTTAAAGGTCTTACTCACATTGCCAGCAGCAAACCACCCTGCATCTTACTGCTGGCTTGCCTCTGAAGCTAAGTAGGGTTGGTCCTGGTCAGTCTCTGGATGGGAGACCAGATGCTGCTGGAAGTGGTGTTGGAGTGCCAGTAGGAGGCACTCTTTCCTCTGGTCTAAAAAATAAATCCCAATGCCCCAGGGCAGTGATTGGGGACATTGTCCTGTGAAGGGTGCTGTCTTTAGGATGGAACGTTAAACGGGTGTCCTGACTCTTTGTGGTCACTAAAGATCCCATGGCACTTATTGTAAGAGTAGGATTGTTAACCCTGGTGACCTGGCTAAATTCCTGATCTGGTCCTCATACAATCATGCCCACCTAATCATCCCCAGCTTCCAATTGACTCATTCCTCTCCCCTGTAACTATTCCCCAGGTTGTTGCTGTAAATGAGAATGTGTTCTCAGTCAATTTACATGGTAAAATAAGGTTAAAATAAATAAAATTGGCTACAGAGAGCGTGATCACTCAATCGTCCGGAACAGCTGGTGCTTTCATGCATGGTTCAGCGTTGCTTGCCTCAAAGCGAGCACAGAAGATATTTAGCTCATCTGGTAGGCCCCTATCACTGGACAGCTCGCGGCTGGGTTTCCCTTTGTAATCTGTGATAGTTTGCAAGCCCAGCCACATATGACGAGCGTCTGAGCCGGTGTAGTAGGATTCGATCTTGGTCATTTGACGCTTTGCCTGTTTGAGGGCTTAGCGGGGTTTCTTATAAGCGTCCAAATTAGTGTCCCGCTCCTTGAAAGCAGCAGCTCTAGCCTTTAGCTCTGTCCAGATGTTGCCTGTAATCCATGGCTTCTGGTTGGGATATGTACGTACGGTCACTGTGGGGATGACGTTGTCGATGCACTTATTAATGAAGCCGGTGACTGATGTGGTAAACTCCTCAATGCCATTAGATGAATCCCAGAACATTTTCCAGTCTCTGCTAGCGAAACAGTCCTGTAGATTAGCAGCTGCTTTATTGGACCACTTCCGTATTGAGCGCGTCACTGGAACTTCATATTTGAGTTTTTGCTTGTAAGCAGGAATCGGGAGGATAGAGTTACGGCCAGATTTAACAAATGGAGGGAGAGCTTTGTGTGTGTGTGTATGTATGTGGAGTAAAGGTGATTAGAGTTTTTTCGCCTCTAGTTGCACAGGTGACATGCTGGTAGAAATTGAGGTAAAACGGATTTCAGTTTTCCTGCATTAAAGCCACTGGCCACTAGGAGCGCCACCTATGGGTGAGCATTTTCTTGTTTGCTTATGGCCCTCTACGGCTTGTTGAGTGCAGTTTTAGGCCAGCATCGGTTTGTGGTGGTAAATAGACAGCTACGAAAAATATAGATAAACTCTCTTGGTAAATAGTATGGTGTACAGCTTATCATGAGGTATTCTAACTCAGGTGAGCAGAACCTCTAGACTTCCTTAATATTAGAGATTGCGCACCAGCTGTTGTTAACAAAGACACACATACCCTGAGCTTCCTCGATGCCACCGTTCTGTCCTGCCGATGTATAGAAAAAACATGTATTTATATTTACCATGTCCTTGTTCAGCCACGACTCTGAGAAACATAGGATATTACAGTTGTTCAGATCACGTTGATAGGATAGTCTTGAACGGAGTTTATTCTCCAGTGATTGCATGTTCGCTAATAGAACAGAGGGTAGAGGCGGTTTATCCGCTCTTCGACGTAGTCTCGTCAGGTATCCGTTAGATTAATTTGGATTTTAAGAATAATGACTAAAGGATTTCACCCCAAATACAGTATAAATGTTAGAATTATCATGTAGTGTCAAACCACTAACAGAGGGGGCGGTACTAAACATTCAAGGGTGAAGGGGAAGGCGGAAACTGTTTAGAAAAGCCACCTAAAGGTGGGAGGAGTCAAGTTCAGGAAGTATAAAATCGTATGTTTGTGTTTTTGGCGTCAGAGCTCTCCATGAATAAATATACAGATAATACTTGTGGGTTGTGGACCTTGAATCATTGATGATTAAAACCAGAGCCTTACAACCTCTGGTAATGATTCAAGCTAAGGTTGAATTAGAGATAGAAATTCACGTGACAGTATCCCACAAGCCGGCCTCTATGGCGCTGTCTCCTCCTTCTTCGAGTGTTCGGGATTTGGGCCTGGTCCGCGATAATCAATATCTCTTTTGTCTCCGACTCATTGAAGTAGAAGTCCTCATCCAAATCAAGGTTAGTAATGGTTGTTCTGATGTCCAGAAGCTGTTTTCGGTCATAGGAAACAATGGCAGAAACATTATTTTCAAAAAAAGTTAAGATCAGTGCAAAAAAATACACAAAATGGCACAATTGGTCAGGAGCCCATAAAATGGCCGCTATTCCCTCCAGCGCACCATCATAGTCTCGCAAGGCCTTCCTTCCAAATCTCTTTGACTCAACTATAGGTGAGCGAAGCCTGGGCATCCAAGGCTAGCATCATCATGACTCACCATACTGCCCATCCACCACTGTCTTGTTACGTGTCTTATCTGCCTCTTCTGTGTCCGTGTCTTACCTGGCACTTCTGTGTCCGTGTCTTACCTGGCTCTTCTGTGTCCTTGTCTTACCTGGCTCGTCCGTGTCTTACTTGGCTCTTCTGTGTCCGTGTCTTACTTGGCCTTTCTCCCCCTGCAGGAATATGCAGTGAACTGCCACATGATCACTTGGGAGCGGATCCTGAGCCACTTTGACATCTTTGCGTTTGGGCATTTCGCGGGCTGGGTCATGAAGGCAATGCTCATCCGCAGCTACGCCCTCTGCTGGACCATCAGCATCACCTGGGAGCTCACTGAAGTAAATAATAGGTGCAAGGAAGTCTGTGTCTGCATCCCAAATGGCACCCTATTCCCTATACAGTGCACCTTTTTCTTATATAGGGAATAGGGTGTTGTTTGGCACATGTGTCTTTGTGAAGTGCTACTCGGTTTCCGTCAACAGATCCCATTTAGGTTTGAAACAGTATTTAGACTCTGATTGATTTGAAATATTCTATTGCATTGGCACGTTTGAGTCAGTTTGTAGCTCCCCATTCACCTCTGTCTCTCTCTCTCTCTCTGTCTCTCCCCCCCTCAGCTGTTCTTCATGCACCTGCTGCCTAACTTTGCTGAGTGCTGGTGGGACCAGGTGATCCTGGACATCCTGCTGTGTAATGGAGGAGGCATCTGGCTGGGCATGACTGTGTGTCGCTTCCTGGAGATGCGCACCTACCAATGGGCCAGCATCAAGTGAGTTCTCCTCCTATTGGATTCCTCCCTTCTCCTATAGCGTTATGACAGATGACACAATACAGTTCACCAGTCCCAATTAAAATACATTATTCTACTTAATTTCTGCCTGCTCTGATTTAGTGCGTGTGTGCTTTCTCATCTATGTATGTCGCTTAATGCCTGTACAGTATCTCTGTGTTTAACCTTGTGTGCCTAACTGTCTGTCAACACCCATCAGTGTTACTTCCCAGTGTGTAAGTGTACCTTTCCCTGTATATCTGTATCTATGATGTGTCTCCAGAGACATCCATACGACCACAGGGAAGCTGAAGCGGGTTGTGCTCCAGTTCACCCCAGCCAGCTGGACCTACGTACGCTGGTTAGACCCCAAGTCCTCCTTCCAGAGGGTGGCAGGGATCTACCTCTTTATGATCCTCTGGCAGGTGAGCTCTACCCTCTGACCTGGAAATGATACATAGTATTTAGTGCCAGGATTAGAAGTCAGAATCCACACAGTTTTATGTAGTTACTCTGTGTATATTGACTTGAAAGGAATTTGTGATTGAACCCTTTTGGGAATCAAATGGAGTTAAACTATTTACAAAAATGTGTGGTGTTTTTTTTATGTTGAGCTGTTGGTATGTTTTCTATGGTCTTGTCTTATTGAAGGTGGCCTACTACATACCTGAAGGTTATGGGGTAGATTGTATGGTATCTAACTGTGGGTACAGTGATGTTTTAATATACATGTTGCTGTACTACTACTTTTCTCCCTGTCTGTCTTTGCTGCCTGTCTGTCTTTGCTGCCTGTCTGTCTTTGCTGCCTGTCTGTCTTTGCTGCCTGTCTGTCTTTGCTGCCTGTCTGTCTTTGCTTCCTTTCCTCTAAACAGCTGACTGAGTTGAACACGTTCTTCCTGAAGCACATCTTCGTATTCCAGGCGTCTCACGCTCTTAGCTGGTGCCGGATCCTCCTCCTTGGAATCATCACAGCCCCTACTGTGCGGTAGGGAGCCTTTCCACCACGCCACTCCACACGTGTGCTCTACATTCCAGCGGCAGAAGGGAATTATGACAGTTAGACACGTGCAGTCTCTTTTCATATAGATGGAATTGAGTTGGAAGAAGTTTTGAACGATTTCTGTAAACCCTTCTGTTTATCTTGATGATTTGACAGTTGTTGTTGTGATGGCTGTAGATAAACTGTATTAAATGTTTGTCTTCCTGTTCTTTCAGACAGTATTATGCTTATTTGACAGACACACGGTGCAAAAGAGTGGGGACACAATGTTGGATGTTTGGGTGAGTCTTTCCTGTATCCTCTAGTGGCCATTTCCTGCTGTTGCTTAACTCCACTGTAATCTTGCGGCCACGTCATTGACAAACTTCTCAGAAATGCTGTGGATGGGAAATTGGGTCTCGTCCAATTTTGTTCCAAATATTGATGCTGATCTTATCGCAGTCCTAAGCTGGTGATTGCCCCGACCAGGCTCTGGTAACCATGGTGACCAGACTTGCTCTCTCACTATAAAATAGAAAACAATGAGGCCCTTATATGCCCCTGACTTCACCCCTTCAAAGTACCCTCTGCAGTCTGGTGACTAGAATTAAGGAGGAAATGTATTTGTTTTCTGTGACTGTGTTTTAACATAGTGTGATTAACAAAAATATTGTTTAATAAAAAACAAATTGATATTTTGATATAGATAATGCCTGTTGTAAAATGTAATTATTGTTAGAGGTGAATGTTTGGTGGTCCAGTGTCCGTTAACAACGGTCTCTATCTAACCCACAGGGCCATAGCCTTCCTGGAGGCCCTGGCGTGCGTTAAGTTTGGTCAGGACGTGTTCTCCAAAACACAAGCTCGGTCTGTGTTACAGTGGCTTCTGTGTGTGGTAAGGGCTGTGTCTCTCTCTCTGTCTATCTCTCTGTCTCTGTCTCTGTGTGTGTGTTTTTCTATGTGTCTCTTTGTGTGTCGCTGTGTGTGTGCATGTGTTAACCTCCAAAACAATCCTCCCTGCTCCAATCCTCATACCTCAAGTGTCCATAACAATGACATGTTATTTAGACTGTGTAATACCATTGGTATGCTCTGACATGTGACTGCTATGTGGGTGGTACTGTAAGTGCTCCCATTGTGTTGTCAGTGCTCTCTACATCTCTCCTTCTCTCTCTCTGTGTAGGCCTTCATCACACTTCTCTGTCTGTATGGGATGGTGCGGTATGAGCAAAAGTATGAGCCTGAGTTAAAGGTAAGTTTCCAGTCTATTGCACAGAAAGGCTATGTCGGCCTTTGTGTAGTGTAGTTTGGTCTTTCTAATTGCTATTTTTGCCTCTAACTGACCATCAAGAACCATCTTTTCTAGAGCGTCTCTGAGAGTGATGACGGCAACTTAATAGAGTCATGTGGTTACAGCCCTGATGACATCACAGGTAAGCGTTCGACTTAAGTATAATGAGGTATTTTTATATATATACAGTACCAGTCAAAAGTTTGGACACACCTACTCATTCAAGGGTTTTTCTTAATTTTTTTACTATTTTCTAAGTTGTAGAATAATAGTGAAGACATCAAAACTATGAAATAACATGTAGTAACCAAACAAGTGTTAAACAAATCAAAATATATTTGAGATTCTTCAAAGTAGCCACCCGTTGCCTTGATGAGAGCTTTGCACACTCTTGGCATTCTCTCAACCAGCTTCCTGAGGAATGCTTTTCCAACAGTCTTGAAGGAGTTCCCACATATGCTGAGCACTTGTTGGCTGCTTTTCCTTCACTCTGTGGTAAAAAACAAAACAAAAAACATATTTGCTGGTGTTTGTCAAGGAGCATATTTCCTATATGTGTCCTCTTGTAGGTGAGAGAGACTCTCGGAATAACTCAGCCAGCCCATCTAAACGAAGGAGAGGCTCTGGGAGAACCAAAGCTGCCAATGGACACAAAGATTAAAAGCAATGAGAGCCAATTAAGGGACTACGGTACATCCTTACTGCACCAATAACTCTGTGGGGAGATGGAAGATAATTTGGGTAAGGAGGTTCAAGAGGTGGGGATATTACATTGGTTGAATATTTGGTTGAAGAACAATGACAAGGTAAGTGAAGCATAAACTGAATGGAAAAGGCTGAGCAGAGAGCTTTACTACATTTAGATGTTAGTCATTTAGCATACGCTCTTATCCAGAGCGACATACTACACTTTGGTGACCGCCACCCACTTCACTGTGTGAGATCAACAACCAATCAACAAAAGTTGCATTTACCACTTGATGAGGAGACACCAACTTTTGAGTTTACCATTTTCACAGAATTGACTGTACACAAGGGTTTACCGACTGCATTTTTACTCTTCCCCCTCTTTTTTTCTTCAAATGATGACCATAAATATTACGGGATGGATTTTATTTAACTTACAATGAAAACCTAAATGATGTGAAGCTAAAGCCTGAATTTTTTTTGATTTTTTAGATTTTTTTTTCCATATTCAGAGTTTGATTATTGATATTTTTTACTCAATCAGTTAAAGCTATATAGTTCATATTTTTCTATGAGAATTTTGAAGATAATTTCCATTTATTTCTACAGCTGACTAGTATTGAAATAGAGTTGGTCTCAACCCTGTTTGGACAGATCTGTTTTTAAGATAATTCCAGGCCTTAAATGTTTTTAAAATGTTGATAATTTCATGATGACTCACTTTGTTCAAGTGAGTGTGGGAAAGGTAATTTGATTAACCTTTGTTTTTATACAAGCATTAACAGTGCATTTGTTTTGTATGAATTATGTGAACCGCATACTGTTGCAAGATAATTTATATGAATATAGCTTTCTAATAAATATTTAAAACCTGACAGAATTGTTTTTATTTTGTGGTCTTTTGTGTGACGAACAATTTCTACCAGCAGGTGGCAGCAGAGAATCATTCTTATCAAAGTTCTACTGAAGATGTTTTAAATCTCATTGTTCTATCTATGGTCTTATTACTGGAGTGTTAGAGATTGATGGCAAAAAATAATAATAATAATAATAATAATAATAAAAAAATTACAAACAAAAACTAAACAAAACTTTTGTTTTTTTTATCAATATCCCATGCATTGTGGATTGAACAAATGACACTGATAAAAAAAATGCATGCATACACGTATTTTGAAGATGTGAGTCTAGTGCAACTGTTTGTATTTATCGGTGGTGGGAAAAAGAACCCAATTGTCATACTTGAGTAAAAGTAAAGATAAAATATACCTTAGTAGAAAATCACTCAAGTGAAAGTCACTCAATAAAATACTACTTGAGTAAAAGTATTTGGTTTTAAATATACTTAAGTATCAAATGTAAAAGTATGAATCATTTCAAATTCTGTATATTAAGCAAACCAGACAGCACTTTTTTCTTTTTTTTTAAATGTACAGATAGCCAGGGGCACACTCCAACATCATCATTTGCAAACGAAGCATGTGTGTTTAGTGAGTCGGCCAGATCAGAGGCAATAGGGATGACCAGGGATGTTCTCTTGAATTGAACCATTTTCCTGTCCTGCTAAGCATTCAAAATGTAACGAGTACTTTTGTCAGGGAAAATGTATGGAGTAAAAAGTACATTTTCTTCAAGAATGTAGTTAAGTAAAATTTGTAACAAATAGTAAAGTACAGATACCCCAGAAAACTAGTAGTACTTTTACTTAAGTACTTTACACCACTGGTATTTTTATTTTTCACTGGGAAATGTAGGCAACGTCACATTATTAAGCCTGTTCATTTCATTTGTCACTATGTCAGATACGTTTGATATTTATGTAATTTTAGGGTTACTTGCAGAGGCGCACAAGCGTGATTAATGCCTAAACTACATTTCCCATAGTTCTCCTTTACGTGAAGCTTCCTTGCATGATGGTAAATTGGAGGACTGAGCGCGCTGAACTCTACGATATGACAGGACAACTATCTGGCGCCTAGTCGAGATTCAATCTAGCTATGGCGGCCACGGGTGGAGGGAAAATTAGAAGCAGAAGATATCATATCGCTTCTAAACCTTACGCCAAAAGCAAACAGGTAAATGAAATGACCGTATTCGTATGGATGTTCCACATTGAAGGATAGTATGTAGTTTGTTGACAGTTGTCTTTTCGCTCTTGTGTTATTGTTTTCCTGGAGCCATTTAGTGTGGCCTAGTCTTAGCGCTCATGGCCTCCACGCTGTGTCAAGCTAGCTAACTAGCTAATTTAGCAACGTGATAGACATATTGTTTGTTCCGGGAACTAGCAAATATTACCAGCCCAATATCTATTAACCGGTGTGTATCTTAAGACAGTTACTGTAAGACTAACGGCAGCCATAATTATCTAAAACGCTGTCGTGTATAAATATTGAACTTTACTAGCTTAGACGTAACACTGGCTTCTTGTCAAGTTTGCGTACCTGCTGCGTATCTATGCACTAGCAAGTAGTTATATAGGTTATGATGCTAACAACTAGCTAAATTTACAAGCTAGCAAGTATTGGCTAGCTTTTCATTGTTTCGCTGCCAACGTCATTGTCATGTAACGTTAGCTATGGCATATCATACCAGCTCTTTGTAGATTACATTATCTCCCTTTAATCATGAAAGTGAACTATATATTTTCTATGTTTTAAAGACAGTCGTCAGTGGGGTATATTGTCGTTTCTTAGCCGGTTAGCTAGCTACTAGTAAATAGCTAACGTTATGTGTATGTGATGGTTAGCGAGTTAGGTAGTTAGCTAGTTACTAATTTAAGAACTGTTTTAAGTCACCACACATGGTTGACTACTAGCTGAGTAAGTAGAGACTAGTTGCTAGTTAACGTTACGTGGTAACAATCTAAAAAGCAAAGGCAACACAAATACAATACAAACTGTCAACATTAGGCCATGATGGTAGATATTCGGTCTGTTTCCATATTTCTTGAAATCAAGGCAATATTATGACCTGGTTTTGTTAATCTCGAAAGTGGCATACATGTGATGCAGTGTGGAAACGTAACCAGTCGTAGCCTAGTGAGGTCACACCACAAGAAAGGCGGGATACATATACACTGAGCAGGGATCCTAGAGCCCTCTACGTTAGTCGTACTGCTAGCTAGTTGTATGATATTTTTGTGTGTGTAGCTAACGTTAGAAATGATAATATATGTGAGTAGTAGTTAGCTAACTAACTTGTGCTGCGCTGACCTGGTTATTTATCTAACTACCTAACTAATATCTTAGCTAGATAACGGCAGAGATCTGCAAACGGTAACGTTACTGTGATTTATTGGACTGCACATCTGATTTTGTGATTTTTGCAGGTAAATTCAATACAGCTCCCACTTATGTAATTGACTTGCAACCAGTCTGTTGGATGGGATTGTAGAATGAATTGTCATTGTTGTCCATGTTGTGTTTAGAACAAGGTCATTCTAAGTCATATCAGTGTCCAGATTTTCAGGACCATAAAACACCTTGATATTAAATCCCAGAGTAAGCTTTCATTAAGTCTTCAAAACATGTCAGTAAATAAATATATATACAGTACCAGTCAAAAGTTTGGACACACCTACTCATTCAAGGGTTTTTCTTTATTTAAAAAAAATGTCTACATTGTAGAATAATAGTGAAGACATCAAAACTATGAAATAACACACATGGAATCATGTAGTAACCCAAAAAGTGTTAAACAAATCAAAATATATTTTATATTTGAGATTCTTGAAATAGCCACCCTTTGCCTTGATGACAGCTCTTGGCATTCTCTCAACCAGCTTCACCTGGAATGCTTTTCCAACCGTTTTGAAGGAGTTCCCACATATGCTTAGCACTTGTTGGCTGCTTTTCATTCACTCTGCGGTCCGACTCATCCCAAACCATCTCAATTGGGTTGAGGTAGGGGGATTGTGGAGGCCAGGTCATCTGATGCAGCACTCCATCACTCTCCTTCTTGGTAAAATATCCCTTACACAGCCTGGAGGTGTGTTGGGTGATTGTCCTGTTGAAAAACAAATGATAGTCCCACTAATCCCAAACCAGATGGGATGGCGTATCGCTGCAGAATGCTGTGGTAGCCATGCTGGTTAAGTGTGCCTTGAATTCTAAATAAATCACAGACAGTGTCACCAGCAAAGCAACCCCCACACCATAACACCACCTCTTTCATGCTTTATGGTGGGAACTACACATGCGGAGATCATCCGTTCACCCACACCGCGTCTCACAAAGACACAGCGGTTGGAACCAAAAATCTCCAATTTGGATTCCAGACCAAAGGACACATTTCCACCGGTCTAATGTCCATTGCTCGTGATTCTTCTTATTGGTGTCTTTTAGTAGTGGTTTCTTTGCAGAAATTCGACCATGAAGGCCTGATTAACACTGTCCCCTCTGAACAGTTGATGTTGAGATGTGTCTGCGACTTGAACTCTGTAGCATTTATTTGGGCTGGTAACTCTAATGAACTTATACTCTGGGTCTTCTATTCCTGTGGTTGTCCTCATGAAAGCCAGTTTCATCATAGAGCTTGATATTTTTTCCAATTGCACTTGAAGAAACGTTCAAAGTTCTTGACATTTTTCGTATTGACTGACCTTCATGTCTTAACGTATACCCCCCTACCTTGTCACACAACTGATTGGCTCAAACGCATTAAGAAGGAAATAAATTCCACAAATTAACTTTTAAGAAGGCACACCTGTTAATTGAAATGCATTCCAGGTGACTACCTCATTTAGCTGGTTGAGAGAATGCCAAGAGTGTGAAAAGCTGTCATCAAGGCAAAGGGTGGCTATTTGAAGAATCTCAAATATAAAATATATTTTAATTTGTTTACACTTTTTTGCTTACTACATGATTCCATATGTGTTATGTCTTCACTATTATTCTACGATGTAGAAAATGGTAAAAATAAAGAAAAACCCTTGAATGAGTAGGTGTCCAAACTTTTGACCAAGTCCATATTATGGCAAGAACTGCTCAAATAAGCAAAGAGAAACAACAGTCCATCATGAAGGTCAGAAAATTAAGAACTTTGAACGTTTCTTCAAGTGCAGTCGCAAAAACCATCAAGCGCTATGATGAAACTGGCTCTCATGAGGACCGCCACAGCAATGGAAGACCCAGAGTTACCTCTGCTGCAGAGGATACGTTCATTAGAGTTACCAGCCTCAGAAATTCCATCCCAAATAAATGCTTCGCAGAGTTCAAGTAACAGACACATCTCAACATCAACTGTTCAGCGGAGACAGTGTTAATCAGGCCTTCATGGTCAAATTGCTGCAAATAAACTACTACTAAAGGACACCAATAAGAAGAGACTTGCTTGGGCCAAGAAACACGAGCAATGGACATTAGACTGGTGGAAATTTGTCCTTTGGTCTGGAGTCCAAATTGGAGATTTTCTGTTCCAACCGCTGTGTCTTTGTGAGATGCGGTGTGGGTGAACGGATGATCTCCGCATGTGTATTTCCCACAATAAAGCATGGAGGAGGAGGTGTTATGGTGTGGGGGTGCTTTGCTGGTGACACTGTCTGTGATTTATTTAGAATTCAAGGCACACTTAACCAGCATGGCTACCACAGCATTCTGCAGCGATACGCCATCCCATCTGGTTTGGGCTTAGTGGGACTATCATTTGTTTTTCAACAGGACAATGACCCAAAATGCACCTCTATGCTGTGTAAGGGCTATTTTACCAATAAGGAGAGTGATGGAGTGCTGCATAGATGACCTGGCCTCCACAATCCCCCGACCTCAACCCAATTGAGATGGTTTGGGATGAGTCGGACCGCAGAGTGAAGGAAAAGCGGCCAACAAGTGCTCAGCATATGTTGAAACTCCATCAAGACTGTTGGAAAAAGCATTTTAGGTGAAGCTGGTTGAGAGAATGCCAAGAGTGTGCAAAGCTGTCATCAAGGCAAAGGGTGGCTATTTGAAGAATCTCAATTCTAAAATATATTTTGATTTGTTTAAAACTTTTTGTTTTGTTTACTACATGATTCCATATGTGTTATTCCATAGTTTTGATGTCTTCACTATTATTCTACAATGTATAAAATAGTAAAAATAAAGAAACCCTGTAATGAGTAGGTGTGTCCAAACTTTTGACTGGTACTGTACATGTCAGCTGCATATTCCATTTGTTTGATTGGACCCCACAAGCATAAATTCTCTCTTCTGTCAACTGGGAAGTGCTGGAGAGGGAAGCAGTAGACCTACTCACTTTTAAATGTAAAAGTTATGAACGGTGTCATCACAGCAGTTGGTTTCAGGTTACTGACCTTGGCGGGAGGGGAAAAACAGGCGAGCGAAATCACAAATAAATAATTTTGTTGCTGGGGTGAGGCTTTCTCTCATTAGATTACAGATAGGGCCTCGCGTGACCTCCCTTGTAGGTTACACCCCCCCACCTTTGGTACTGATATAGTTATGCCTTCCAGGCCTAGTAGTCTTGTTTTAACATGTGTGGTCTGTATTCAGGAAGTGAGTCATGGAGCTAACCCACCCCTAGCTGAGGGGCATATTGTGGTGCCGTAGGCTCTTCCAGTCATATAGGAAATCATAAACATTGCATTTATATCTGTTTGTGTGGCGCCCCGAGCTAGTGTTGACAAAGGGTTTGAGATCTGGCAGCTTTAGTAGCGGTCCTTAATTATGAGTTATGGTTGTGCTGGCACATGTAAAGAGACAGATGCCAGTTCAACTGCTGCTCTGTATTACCTCTCAGTTCTGTGCGCACGTTTGAAATGCACACAACTGAGCCTTTTTCTTGTATTTGAAAGGCTACAGTCAGTCAGACGCATTGTCCAGTTTGTTGTATAGGCTAGCAGCTCATTGGTTCACTTGAACGTCGTCTAATTGTACACCCCCAGACCCTATTTGCCCTCATCTCACTGTTTCAACCCCACACACACGCAAGTGCTTCATGGGAGAACAATGAGAGCAGCATTCTGGCATAGTCCTGTGGTCTCATGGCCCCATTCACAGGAGAAATGCAGCGTCCTTAAATCTGTAGAATCACAAGGGCTCCGTTCAAAGGCCTGCGAGCACTAACTGACCCTCTGAGAGGCTGGGCCTGGTACATAGGTTAGTTAGACTTATCTAGAGTGATTGGTTACACTGATCCGTGCTTAGTAAAACACTGAATGTAGTGTGGACAGGTTGAATAGCAGACGCGCTGCGCGACTGGTGCTTTTTACAGATAAGCAGAAGTGGAGTGGAGCATATGGTCGTTATCAGGAGTAGAAAGCTACCCAGAGAGTAGACTGGCCAATGTGCATGTGTAGTGGTGCTAGCTACATCATTTATACATCCCCTTGTCCTACGTTTTGCTATATAGTTACTGCAGCAAAAATTAACTCAGGCTTGAGGCTTCTGCAGAACCATTCTAAAAGGACGTTTTAGTGTAGTTAATGGAGCTGGGTAGCGCTTAGGGACTCTCTTGTAATGTGATATTGGTTTAAAGACAGGAAGCATCTCCCTCTAGCTTGTAGATAGGCTTAAATCTACTGTAGAAGATGTGCGTACTGTTATGACATTATTCACTCCAGCACCAGTTCAGTGTGGACCTGCGCGACTCAGTGCTGCGTCAGACTCCTGTCTGACCCACTTTCCATAAGGCAGGTTTCCATTGACCCAGGTTTATTTGACTAAAGCAATGTCGCAAAAAAATAATAACATTGCGACGTGTGATGGAAACTGCAGCTATAGGAGAAAGGTTCTAAAGATAGACGTTTTTATCTGCTTGAAGGGGTGGATTTTTCTTTTGTCTAACTTTATTGGGACATGATGATTGTCGAATAATTTAAAAGGTATACGGGCCACGATGTCATCACGTAACTACAACTCTCCAGTTTCCACATTTAATTCTAAATGCCTACTGCTTGCTTAATCTTTCAAGAATGCCTGACTTGCTTCACCTTGCTTTTCTGGTTGGCTGGATGCAAGTTTCACTATCCAATTATTTCAGATCTACAGGAGTGCAAGTTTCACCATGACATGGGCTGTGGCGATACGTTGGCACATGAGAATTATTAGAATATGCAAATATTAGTAAATTCTTGCATTATATCCATGCTGGCTTTTGCAGGCTACCTGAGACAGATAGGTGGGAGGGCATACAGGCTGTCGCCAATTTATTAATGTCAATTTGCCTAAATGGGTAATGGAAACACTTACACCACTGTTTCTATCTACACAAGACCATTAAATGGAAACCCACCGTAGCAGGCAATTGTCCCATCTATTTTCAATGCAAACTTTGTAAATGTCGACTAAAAATCACTGGACAAGTTAATGGAAACATAGCTACTGAGAGCTTTTGAGTAGGGCTTTGAGAGGAATTACTTTGCTGTGCACCCACTGCGGTCTCGTTCAATACCTAGTAACATATTCATCATCAGTGTGTTTGCCTTTTTTTGTAGTTTGTTGCCCTGAATAAATGTGTAGTTTGCTAGATACTGTAACAGTAGACGTTCACCAAACAGATGTTCATCATCACGGTTTTATTTTCTCATTTAAATATCAACCTATTGTCCTAAAAGTCTCCCTCCTTCCCATTTCTCTCTCCCTCCTCTATTATCTCCACCCTTCTCTCCTCTTTCTGTTCACGAGCAGCAGTCAGGCCTGATTAGTCGAGTGACAGACACAGTCAAGAGCATCGTTCCTTCTTGGCTGCAGAAATACTTCAGGAACGGGGAGGCTGCAGAAGGGGGAGGGGCCATGGTGGGGGAGGAGCCGAATAGCCAGGCCCCTCCCCTAATGACAGCGAGGAGGTAGACCCCCTTCCTGATGGACGGGACTCTGCAGAGCCCGGTAGCAGCAATACAGGTGAGCAGATATGGTATAATATACAGTATATCAGATATATTTATGACATATGGCAGAGATCTAGCCCATTGGTGCTGTATTATATTTTTAGATATTTAATCCTTTGTGTTTGGATTGTTTAGCCTAATTCCAGTATTTGAACTTGCCTTGGGACCTCAGTGCAATTTTGAAGCTCAAAATATGGATCAACCCATCTTAACCCTAGTCATTTCAACCCATCTTAACCTCCAGAGCCTTCGACAAGCAGGGCATCCCTGAACTTCCAGGATGTTCTGTTGAGGCCCCCCCTCAACCGCACTCCACCTCCACTTCCCCTCCCTGGACGCCTCCCGACCCTGCGGGGCCCCAGCTCCCTGTTCTCCGAGCCCTCCACCTCCTCCGCCCCTTTCTCCGGGGGCCCCTTCGCTGGGGCCTCGTCCAGCTTCACCCTGGTCAAAGAGATCAAGGACAACAGCTCCCAGCACGAGGACGACAACATCTCCACCACCAGCGGCTTCTCATCACGCGCATCAGAAAAAGGTAGTGTGTTTTGTGGATTGTGTGTGTGGAAAGTACTCAATCACATTTTGGCCACGAGCAATCCTGTTGAGGTCTAGAGTCAGCAGAATATATTTTAATGGTAGGAAGTGGCTGTGGGAAATAATTTCCCAAATTTTGAATATAACATTTTAGTATGCGTAGACAGTATTGCTGAAATTCAGTCCTTTGTTACATAGATGCATGACACAAGTTTGATTAATCACACAAAAATTTCTCTTCTCTGTCCCCAGATGTACCGAACTTTAAGACCACGTCGCTACCCCAGCTCTGGTCTCCGGAGATGGACCGGACCCACTCTGGGCCCCAGCAGTCCCAGTCCAGTCTCAAAAAGCCTGCGTTCAACCTGTCTGTCTTTGGGACTTCCTCCACTGTGAGTGTCAGTCAGTCAAGTCAGTCCTCCACTGTGAGTGCCAGTCTAGAGTCCGCAAACTCTACTCGCTTTGCTACCGATGTTAAATTGATTTACTTCGACCAGTTGCAATAATGACAGCTAATAATTTACCCAAATTCTTTACAGGAAAACCTGCATGCATGCATACATACACGTGGCTTGGAAACTTGCTGGTGCTGCATTATGATTGTGTTTGATATTCGGCCTCCATGTTTTTCTTCTCCGCTAGTCTACGTTGAACAGTTCAGTGCTGAACTCCAGTCAGTTGGGGGATTCCCCCTTCTACCCAGGGAAGACTACCTACGGGGAGCGGCTGCTGTTAGAACAGGCCGCTCACGCACAGCCACACCTTACCAGGTAAGCTCCCCACTCCACTACAACTCACAAGTGTTTCCCTATTGATTCCCCCCAAAAAAAAAGCTATATTCTGGGCTGCCAGCACCAACAATTTCATTTCAAACAGATAGTAGATATGATGTTAGTCAGGGGAAATAGAGCTGTGATGCCCTGTGCTGAATAATAACAGATAGTAGATATTATGTTAGTCAGGGGAAATGCAGCTACAGAGTTCAGAAATCTGCATTTTAAACCATTTCACTTGCGTTTTTATATTGAAAGGCAAGTGTTTTTTTTTGTTGTTGCCTCAATTGAGTGATCAGCAGCATGCATCTATAGTTTTCCATAAGAGAAAATACATTAGTGCAACACATTTGGCAGACAATAGCTTGATTTTCATTGGATGACAGCAGAAGTGCAACACTATTTGGCTAGCAGCCACACCAGTAAATGAGCATTTTTGCAAAAACCATTTCTAATGTTTATCATAGAAAGAATGTAGCCAGCTACTATTCCTAATGTTTTGCTTGAAGTTAATCTTGCATTTTACCAGAGAAAAGTAGACTGGCTACACTGAGAAAAGTAGACTGGCTACACTGAGAAAAGTAGCTCCACATCAGTCAGAGCGCTGTCTGCTGATAGAACGCCCGTTTGTGAATTCTCATCCGAGTGGAGAAGTGCAACTGAAGCACAAAATTAGTCTGATTCTGGGCAGAAATTACAGTAAGAAGCATTTTTAGATCGGCATTTACAAAACACAGCAAGATATCTTATGTATTTTATCATTTTCTTCCGTGGAAACACAACCCCTGAGCTGTTTGATGCTCTGCATTTCCACCAGTGCTATTTCATTAACTTGGCATTCATTCAAACCATGTTTGCCGTTAATCACTTTGTGGTAATTGGGTTTGTAAAAGTGCTTCTCTATGTAAATAGAATGTTATTGATGGATGTGTATTTTCCCCTCTAGGCTCCATTGCGGAGACAGATCAAGGCCAAGCCTGCTGGGGCTCAGCCCTGTGGGGTGACCAGCGCTACCGCCCGACGCATCCTACAGTCCCTGGAGCGCATGTCCAGCCCCCTCGCTGTGCGTACCAACAAAGTTGTTTACGTTGAATTAAATATGGAACCCTCAGATTCGCATGAACAGGGGCCATTTCAGCTTGGCACAATGGCTACAGAACCGTCTGATAGAGATGTGTTGTATAGATCCTCTGTGTATATAGTATTAGTGTCAGCTGTTAGGCCTGCATTTCTTTATTTCTGGAGAAGCCATTTGAAGTGGTGAATCCGCACAAGGAAATAATGTATACATTTCAACCAGTGGAGGCTGCTGTGGGGAGAACGGCTCATAATAATGGCTGGATGGAGCGAATGGAATGGCATCAAACACATGGAAACCATGGAAACCATGTGTTTGATGTTGTTGATACCTTTCCACCTACTCCGCTCCAGTCATTACCACGAGCCCGTCCTCCCCAATTAAGGTGCCACCAACCTCCTGTGGTGTCAACTTGGCTATCAAGCTATGGGAAATGTCTCTGTAGAAAGTTATTTATGTTAACAAATGCATCATTTGTTTGTTTGTGTTTAACAGGATGCCAAGAGAATCCCCTCTACAGTGTCCTCTCCCTTGTCAACAGTATGTGTTATGAATTTCTCTTTTTTTAAAATTCTCAATGGTCGTCATTGTTACTTAGCTCACATTTCTTTCTCTTATGTCCTGCAGTCCCTGGATGGCAGCACTCTAGACCGTTCACATTTCCAGGCCCAAAAAAAACGGGTAAGTGTTTGTAAGAGACACCGACCCTTTATCGTGGACATTTTGCTGATATCGTTCATTACGATAAATAACCTATAGGACCCTTCTAGAGAAAGGTTTGAAATTAAATACGTTTGTTAATATGGGTGATTGTGAATGGGACAATTGATAGGGACCACAGTCAAAAGCCCTATTCGGACGGGATTACTTTGCTGTGGGAGGTCGGGTAATGTATGTGCACGAGCACAAAACACCACATCTGTGGTTTTAGTCCCGGCCGAATCTGCCATGTCAGTAATGCTTAAATGGCAGGAGAGTAACAATTCCAGCCAGAATAACCTACTGTTTTTTGGCAAACTCCAAGGTCCTCTGATAATACTAGTCCCGTGTGAATCGACATCCCTGTGTTTTGAGAGAAATGTGTGAAGGCTGGGGGAGCATTTAGGACGTACTGCGGATCGCTAAAATATTCAAATGATTATGAGCACACTTCCTCATTTGAAATATTATGGCGACACTATACCAAAGATGGTTTGGTATGGTTTAGAAATTTGGGAACCAAGCTCGAGTTATCAGTGTAGCCCTGTTATCACCTAGAAAAAAACCTCCAGGCTTCCGTCATAACTGTCAATTTATTGAAAGAAAGGTAAGAATTACAGGGGCAGTTTGGAAAAACTAATCCTGTCCGAATCGTCCTCTGGAATAACGGACATTCTTGAGTAATAATTACATAACCAACGTTCTCTAGTAATAATAGTCTTGTCGCGAAAAGGGCTAAAGTAGTAGTAATATTTTAAAAATACCTGGTGCACATTGTTATAAACGTATCGTTCTAGTTATTGTGGTAATTCAGTCAATTTATCGGGATATGGATTTTGGTCCATATTGCCCAGCTAGTGTTTATCTTCAAAAACCAATACAATATCTCTTGACACTGACAGCTGACATTATGGCATTTCAAACCTGGGAAAGAAGGTAGTACCGGAGGCTGTCTAGTGCTCACTTTATAGCCAGACACTCCTTCTCCATGGTTGAATACCTGGTTTCCCTGGGCAAGTGCTTCCGACTCAGGTACAGCACTGGGAGCTCCTCTCATGGCTCCCCTTGGGGCAGTAGAGCTCCAATTCCCACAGCTGACGCGCGTCCACCTGTACGAGAAACCTCTTCTGAAAATCAGGGCTCTGGAGAACGGGATGAGCACAGGTGTTTTTTCAGCGTCATGAACGCTTCCTCACACTCCTCAGTCCACTTCACAGGGTTGCTGGCCACCTTTTTGAGGTGAGGTTGATCAGGGGAACTGCGATGGTGGAGAACTGGGGAATGAATCTCCGGTACCACCCTGCCAGACCTAGGAAGGACTTCACCTGTGTCTTGGTTCTGCGTTCAGGGCTGTTCCTAAAGGACTCCACTTTTTCCACCTGAGGCCGAACTTTACTTTTACCCAGCTGGCAACCTAGGTACTATGTCTCCTGTTTTACCCACTCACACTTCAGGAGGTTAAGCCTGAGGCTTGCATCATGGATCTTCCCCAGGACTCTGCTAAGACCCTGTATGTGCTCCTCCCAGGAGTGGCTGTAGATCACCACGTCATCCAACTAGGCAGCACAGCAATCGTCACAGTCCTGGAGGACCTTGTCCATGAGCCTCTGGAAAGTTGCAGGGGCCCCATGAAGCCCAAACTGCATAACCTTGAACTGGAACAGGCCCATCAGCATCCGGAAGGCAGTGTAGGCCTTGGACTGTTCGTCCAGGGGCACCTGCCAGTACCCTTTGCAGAGATCCAACGTGGTGATGTAATGAGCTCCACCTATTTTCTTCAGTAAGTCGTCAATGTGGGACATGGGGTAGGCATCAAACTGGGAGATGGCATTCACCTTACGGAAGTCCATGCAGACACGCAAAGAGCCATCCTTCTTTAGGGTGGATGACAATGGGGCTGCTCCATTCACTTGACGATGGTTCGACAACATCCATCTATATCATGGTGTGGACCTTTTCCTTGAGGGATACCACCAGCCTCTCAGGCACACGGTAAGGATGCTGGCGCACAGGGTTCTGGTCAGGTTTCAAACGGATGATGTGTTCAAGGACATGCAAACATTTTGGTACGATGAAGATTTGGCACATGCAATTATATTCAAACCTCTGGGGTTTTATTTGACCAGATTAACCCAGCTGTTGATAATGGCCATATATGGATTGGAGAGCTGAGAATAAAATTTGAGCGTTTTACATTTTTGTATGCGTGTGTACATGGGACATGTTGTTTTGAGTATTTATCTGACTTTTCTGTGTTCCCCCTACAGCTGGACTCTCCCCTCCCACCAGTCCAGAGGCTGGTGATCCCAGCATCAGCGTCGGTGTCTGGGAACCGCTCAATGTCCTTCAGGCCCTCTCTGATCCCCGGGTGCCTAACCCGAACCCCCAGAGACACGGTGAGGACCCCCACCTCCACATTAGTCAGCTAATGGCTTCTACGCATCCATACAACTACAGACAGCTAACTATCGATGATGTGTTGAAGTCTTCCCCCAACTCCGACTAACTGTCCATAGCTGTTTCTGCATGTTGAATCGGGACCAACTACGATGTCCAGCAACTAGGGCTGGGCCATATATCAAGTTAATTCAATTAATTTGAATTAATGTTCTGAATGCCCGTATCACAATAATTATTGGTTTGTTTTTATGAGCGTTCTATGTCTTTTGGTCTCGTCTCCTTCTTTGCTGTGTGCACTTTGCACCTTCCCACTCGCACACAGACTCCAAGCCCCTGCCACTCATCACGACAAAATATAACTTCTTCCTCTGACAACAGGCAGTTTAAACACGCTATTTGCATTTGAGGTTTGGTTCAACAGAATCGGTCATATGGAGACCGAAACACTTAGACATTATTTTACTATAATGGACGAGAACTGAACTTTTCTAACGACCCTTTTTGTGTCTCCACCCCCGACATGTATAACAGAGCAGGCCCTACTAAAACGAGAGCATCAATGAACATGATTGTGGGAAATGAATGCTCAGTTTGTCGCGGCGGTACCACGTACCGCTAGCAGCATTTTATAATAATAATAATATTGTTAGGCCTACTGCCGTTAGTAGCTCTCTCTCTGCTCTTCCTCCCCTCTGTTTGTCCTTGATTGCAGGAGGAAGTCTGGTGTGCGGGAGTCAGGTTCCAGCTGCAGCTCACTCACCATAATCACCTCAGCTCCTTTAAGACCCGGTCAAACTTGCCACTCATCGTCAGATCATAGTCAAGACAACCATGTTAACTTTCGCTGCCGACTCAACCTGTCTGTTTTCGCTTCTTGTGTTTTTGGACTGTTTATTTACTTTTCTCCTGTGCCACAAATATTTGGAACCTGACTCCTGCCTCCGCTTCACTCCTGCCACCACCATCCTGCTCTCCACTATCGGACCTCTCCTCGACTCCCCACGGACACTAGACATTACGTGTACCACACCTGCCCTGACCTTGATCGTACCCTCACTAACCTGACTTGCTCTTCCCCATTTATTGGAAACCTGGACTATTGAACATTATAATAAACCTGTTAAAACTTCTCTGGCTTGGTGTACTTGTCTGCATTTGGGTTCTATCCAGTTAAATCATAACAGTATGATCTGACCAACATGAACCCAGCAGACAGTAGCTCGATACCACCCCAGAGTGCACTCAAATTTGGACTGCCATAGCCAATCAGGGCATTTTACTTGGCCGACATGATACCCTGTTTAAGACGATTGCTGAGGACAGTCAGGTGCTGCTTAATCAGGTTCAATTACTCACCAGTCAAGTGTCTGCCCTTACTACCCCTTCAGCCCAGATCAGAGAGCCTTTTGTTCCTGCTCCAGAGCTACAGACGGAACATGGGAACCTGTGGCGAAGCCTTGACTCAATGCTCATGTAGTGTTTGAACAACAGCCCTCACCTACGCCTGTGAAAGAGCTCCGTATTGCCTACCTTATCATCCTTCCTACTAGCGGTTCCGCTCGTGCCTGGGGATCCGCGGTCTGGGAGAGTCAGTCGGACATTTGTAACGTTTACGTGGCCTTCACCACGGAGATGAGGAAGGCCTTGACCTCACCCCGTGACGAGGCAAGGAGGCTGCAAAACGGTTGTTTTCTCTTCGGCAGGGGGGTACGTAGTGTGGCGTGGGAGATGGCAGGAGTTTCGAACTTTAGCAGCAGTGAGTGGTTGGAAATGACGCAGGCATTACAAGGAGTGTTCATCAATGCTTTGTCTGAGACTTTAAAGGATGAATTGGTGTCATATGATGAATCGCTCACGCTGGATAATCTTATTTCACTCACTATCAGGTTGATAATCGATTCTGGAGCGCCGCCGTAGAGGAGGTTCTGTCATCAACAAACTCCTCCCTGCATCTTCCCTACGGAGAAAGCCGTGTCTTCTCGAAGTCGATACGAGGAGCACTTGAACCCGGCCATGGAGGGTGGTCAGGCACGGTTGTCCCCAGAGGAGCTGCACGTCGAATTCAGGCTCGGGTCTGCCTGTATTGTGGAGAAGCTGGTCATTTCGTCTCTTCCTGCTCCAGTTCGGGTCCGGGAAAAGGCCCGCTCATCATTAATGGGAGAAGTTTTGGTGAGCCGAGCAGCGGATTCTTCCTTCTCCCCGCATTCTCCTGCTCCAGGCATCCTCCAGGTAGCCCCAGAATTTCTCGTTAGTGCGCTGATTGACTCTGGTGCCGACGAAAGCTTTTTGGATAGAGAGTGGGCTCAACAGATGGATTGGAGACTGTTCCTATGGACTGTCCGCTGTGCAGTGTTAAGGGTCTAAACAATTGTTGGACCGTGACACGATCAGACTGTTCCTGTGTGTCTTTGAGTGTCGGGAACCAACAGGAGAACATCCACCTATATTATCGACTGCCCACAGACCCCTGGTCCTTGGTATCCCTGGCTCATAAGACAATAACTACACACATTGATTGGGTGACAGGTAGCATTGTTTGCTGGAGCACTTTTTTGTCAGTGTGAATTGTTTGTGTTCTGCTCAGACTCCTGCCAGCATTGTTCTCAACCTCCACTGAGTCCATGGATCTTTCTGCTGTTCCTGGACAGATTTGGCGACCTGCATCCGTTTTCTTGCAAACACAGAGCTACTTCTCCTCCTCCTCACCGGCCTTATGACTGCGCCATTGACCTCTCCAGCCAGGAGCCCCGCCCCAGCAGTCGCCTGTACACCCTCCGGCCGGGAGACGGAGGCTATGGAGAACTACACTGGGACTCCTTGGCGGCAGGTATTATGCGTCCTTCCTCGTCACCTGTAGGGAGCAGGATTCTTTGTTGCTAAGAAGGATAAGACCCTCAGACCCTGTATTGATTACTGTGGACTTAACAATATCACCATTAAGAACAAGTATTCTCTGCCTTGATTAATTCTGCTTTTCCCCTCCTTCATGGTGCTACCATCTTTACGAAACTTGATCTACGAAATGCGTATCACCTGGTGCGCATTCGCAGCTGGGTGATGAATGGGAAGACTGCCTTCAACACACCCCTTGGGACATTTCTCTTGAGTATCTGGTCATGCCTTTTGGTTTGTCTAATGCCCCTGCTGTTTTTTCAGGCACTGCGGGAATGATGTCCTTCGGGACATGTTGAATCGTTTTGTTTTTGTCTATCTGGATGATATCCTTGATTTTCAAGAGTCCTCCCAGGAACATGAAATACATGTGCGCTCAGGTGTTGCAAAGGTTGTTGGAGAACAACAAACTATTTGTGAAGATGGAGAAATGTGAATTTCTATGTGTCTGAGACCTCTTTTAAGCTCACATAATCGCTCAGGGGGAGTTACGGATGGACCCAGCTAAGATCTCTGCAGTCACGGACTGGCCAGCCCTCCACCCGCAAGCAACTTCAACGATTCCTTGGGGTTTACGTAACTCTACAGGAGGTTCATCAAGGACTACAGCCGCATTGCGGCACCACTCACCGCTCACCTCCATCTCACTACCGTCGCTGGAATGAAGGGGCTTCAATCAGCGTTCAAGAACTGAAACATCGCCGCGGCTCCCATTTTCTCCTGATGCAGCTGGACCCAGACCGCCAGTTTGTCGTGGGAGGTGGATGCATCTGACACTGGGGTAGGTGCGGTTTTGTCACAACGCTTTTCCTGAAGATAACAAACTGCATCCCTGTGCTTTTCTTTCACGGAAGCTTTCTCAGGCAGAGAGGAATTAAGGATGCCAGGCCCATCGTGGAACTGCTCGGGCCGTTAAGCTGGCTCTCTCGAGGAGTGGCGGCATTGGTTGGAGGCGGAACAACCTCATCGCTTTGGACGGATCACAAGAATCTGGCATACATCCAGTCAGCTGGGCAGCTCAATCCCTGGCCAAGCCAGGTGGGCACTATTTTTTTGAGAGATCACTTTTTCTCTCTGTCTTACCGGCCCTGGGTCACGCAACGCCAAGCCTGACGCCCTGTGCTTATTCTGCTGTTGATACTGGTAGTAACCTGAACTCCATCTTGCCTACCTTGGCTGCGGCCATTACATGTGACATCGAAGGGATTGTTAGACAGGCTCAACATCATCAAGCTGACCCTGGGAGCGGTCTCCCAACCGGTTGTTTGTCCCTGAGTCTGTTCGGGCCTCCCCAGGTACTTCAGTGGGCTCACTGCCTCCCCTTACCTGTCACCCTGGGAGTTACCTGACCCTTGACTTTGTGCGACGGAAGTTCTGGTGGCCCAGATGAAGGCGGACACTGAGCCTTCATTGCTGCTTGTACTGTCTGTGCACGAAGTAAGAACTCCACCCAGGCCAGCTGGTCATCTACGACTCTGCCACGCCTGCCTGCCCTGGTCCTAATACTGCTTTGGATTTTGTCACTGGACTTCCCCCTCGTCTGAAAGACTGTCATTCTTACTGTGATTGATCCTAAGTTTGCTAATTTTTTTGGCCCCACTAAACTGCCCACTGCCAGAGAGACGGCTGATATTTTGCTGAACATGTGTTCCGGGCTCTCATGGTCTGCCCACTGATATTTCAGGGGTCCCCAGTTTGTCTCCCAGGTATGGAAAGCTTTCTGTAAAGCTTCTTTGGGCATCACATCCAGCCTGTCCTCTGGATATCACCCCCAGACCAACGGGCAAGCCGAGAGAGCTGTAACCAGGATGGAGACCGTCTCCGCTGTGTCACAGGGTCTAATCTGGGTCTTGGAGCTCCATGCTCCCTGGGTGGAATATGCTCATAACACCTTGACTAACGCCTCTGGTTTGTCTCTCTTTGTGCTCTAAGACAACCTCCCCTGTTCCCTTCTCAAGAGAGGGAACTGGCGGTACCTCGGTGCAGTCCCACATGCGCCGCTGCTTCAAGGTCTGGAGGAAGGCCAGGGTAGCTCTGTCCCGAAGCTTCGCCATACATGCAGAGGTTAAACCGCCACCGGTCCCAGGCTCCCGGCAAGCGCTACTTCTCCTGGTCAAGAGGTATGGCTTAAGTCACGTGATCTTCAATTGAAAGTAGAATTCCAAGAAGATGGCGCCGCTGCTTTATAGGACCGTTCAAGATATTGTCTATTGTTAACCCCTGCGCGGTTGCTACAGCTTCCTGCCTCCCTTACCGGTTCATTCCACTTTTCATGTATCCCAGATCAAGCCTGTGTCTGTCAGCCCTCTGTGCCCGCCTCTCTCGTCCCTCTCTCCGCCCCGGATCGTGTGGGGTTCCTGTCTACACTGTCCGGGCTTACTCTGGATGTTCGCCAGGGGTCGTGGTTTCCATTACCTGGTGGATTGGGAGGGCTATGGTCCTGAGGAACGTTCCTGGGTGCCCAGGAGCTTCATTGTGGATCCTGCTCTCTGTCCGTGAATTTCATCGGGTTACATCCTCGATAGTCTCCTGTCGGCCGCCAGGTGGCGTCCGTAGAGGGGGGGTACTGTTAGGCCTACTTGCTGCGGGTAGCTCTCTCTGCTTCTCTGTTTAAGAACTTGATTGCAGGAGGAAGTCTGTGTGCGGGAGTCAGGGTTCCAGCTGCAGCTCATTCACCATAACTACCAGTTTCCTTTTAAGACTCGCGTCAAATCCTACACTCATCGTCAGATCATAGTCAAGACAACCATGTTAGTCTCACACACCATCTGTCTGTTTTCGCTTCTTGTTTTTTGGACTGTTTATTTACTTTTTCCTGTGCCACAGATATTTGAACCTGACTCTGCCTCCGCTTCACTCCTGCCACCACCATCCTGCTCTCCACCAACTGACCTCTCCTTTGTACTCCCCCACGGACACTAGACACAACGGCACCACACCTGCCCTGACCTGGATCTGTACCCTCACTGTAACCTGGACTTGCTCTTCCTCATTTATTGGAAACCTGGACTATTGAACATTATAATAAACCTGTTAAAACTTCTCTCTGAAAATTTGTCTGCATTTGCCTTATCCAGTTATAATAATAATAATATGCCATTTAGCAGACGCTTTTATCCAAAGCGACGTACAGTCATGCGTGCATACATTTTTTTTGTGTATGGGTGGTCCCGGGGATCGAACCCACTACCTTGGCGTTACAAGCGCCGTGCTCTACCAGCTGAGCTACAGAGGACCACAGACTTTTGCGCCAGCTGGCTAGTCTGTATTTTATAAGTGTGCAATGAGCATGAAAATACACTTTTTATATAAGGAATTTGCAACTCTTTCTCTGATAGAAGAATTTAAATGTTAAAAGTAGTGACTAAAAGTATTCCACCCTGAAACTATATAACGGTGTGAAATGTATTAGAATAATAAGACTATAATCTAGTAATGTGTGTGCGTAGGACAAGTTAAGGTTATGATGTTGTGTTACAATTTAGCAATATAAGTAGGAGTTAGGACAGACAACTTGTGACAACTGTGAAACCAATAATGGGAAATAGGCCTCCCAACTCAGGGAGGGGAGAAACTGTTAGGCTCTGAGAAGATTATGAAACATGTTGCAGAATTGAGATAACAAATATGTGTACAGTGGAAAAATACAGCCCGCCTAAAGTGGGTGGGATTTTCGTCTGACGTGTGTGTATAAAGGATGGGCTCTGAACTTGAGAGGCCAGAGCTCTCATGAATAAAGAAACTGATTCATTGCAGAAATTGGACTTTAATTCTCTAGTTTACATTTTAGTCATTTTAGCAGATGCTCTTATCCAGAGCAACTTACAGTTAGTGCATACATTATTATTTTATTTTTCATACTGGCCCCGCGTGGAAATTGAACCCACAACCCTGGCGTGGCAAACACCATGCTCTACCAACTGAGCTACATCCCTGCCGGCCATTCCCTCCCCTACCCTGGACGACGCAGGGCCAATTATGCGCCGCCCCATGGGTCTCCCGGTCACGGCCGGCTACGACAGAGCCTGGATTCGAACCAGGATCTCTAGTGGCACAGCTAGCACTGCGATGCAGTGCCTTAGACCACTGCGCCACTCGGGGAGACATTAATAGTTAATAATGAATTAAACAACCTCTGGGAATTATTCAAAGCTTGAGAAGTAGTTGACTTCAACCATTGAGATAACAAAATTCTCGTGACATTCTCATTCTGAGCAATAATAATAATCTTATCCAGGTAGGCCACTCCAAGTTGGTTATAAAGATTAGCTCTCTACTCACTAGCAGGTGGGCTTGTGTTTGATAGATTGTTTATGAGACCTGTGTTAATTTTGGCTCTGGTTATTTTTTTTAAAACAAAAATTGCATTTTCATAGACATACTTGAAAGCCAGATCAGTGATTTGCCAAAAAAAAAAAATGCAGGTTAAACTATTTTGATAAAATAAATAAATAGGGATAATTTTACAAGCCCTGAATTCATTAGATTATTCCTGACTGTTTGAGTTGCAGTGTGTATTGACCTTAGACCACTGCGCCTCCACTATAGATCCTGGTTCGAATCCAGGCTCTGTCGTAGCCGGCCGCGACCGGGAGACCCATGGGGCGGCGCACAATTGGCCCAGCGTCGTCCAGGGTAGGGGAGGGAATGGCCGGCAGGGATGGCGTTTTCAATGCCAGGGTTGTGGGTTCGATTCCCATGGGGGGGCCAGTATGAAAAAAATAAAATAATAATGTATGCACTCACTAACTGTATGTCACTCTGGATAAGAGCGTCTGCTAAATGACTAAAATGTAAATGTAAACAAAGCTTATTTAGAGATAAAAATAAAGTATATTTATACTGTATATTGTGCATCACCCACAAGTTTGAAAAAATCGAGATATGATTTTTAGGCAGTATCGCCCAGCCCTACCAACTGCGACTACACACCGGGCTGATTCTTTTAAACCCCCGTCCATAGACCGTTGGGTTGGCTGTAGTTGGGTAGATGTGAAGGTTGTTTCATTCAAGAGTTGCTTTCCAAATGTACAGCCAGTCCATAGAACCAGACTTGTTTTGCTTCATGTTTAACCTTTAACCTTTGCTCCACCATCTCCAGCCCACAAGACAATCCCCTCTGATTCCTGGAAGCAGTGGCAGGTCCTTCTCAAAGCACAAGCAGCAGTCTGCCCACCTACCCTCTGTCCAGCACTCCTGCAGCCAGAAGCACAGGGTCAGGAGGAGGGAAGGTGAAGAGGGAGAGGACCAGCACACGACCCTCGTCCAAACGACCTGAAGACGAGGTGGGTGCTCATCTCTTATTCTCTCTGATCCCTTCTCCTATTCTGTCTGGCGAGAAGTTTGGGATCCAGGCAATAAATGATTGGTTAGTTCTGAAATGTTTCTGAGCAGGGCTGGAAATGGGGGTGGGGGGTCGGGTTGAAACAATAATTGTCTAATTGTGCAAGGGAAATTATTGCCATACGCCGCTATGTGTAGTAGAGATATTCTGGTTCATGTATAGTACTGTTAACTGTTTTCTACACTCTGACTCCTCTCTTCAGATTGCTGAGCTACCGGCCCTGCCGGCCATCTCTCTACTTATCAACACCTCCATCAGTCTGCCCAGCTTTAGCTTCTCCACCACCAAGCCCACTGCCACTGTCACCTCCACTCCTGTCCTGGAGGAGCCCGTCACTAACGAGGTCCGTCCAGCTCCATTTGACTGTGTCCCATAGGACACCCTATTCCCTTTATAGTGCTCTACTTTTGGCCCCATAGGGCCCTGGTTAAAAGTAATGCACTATTTATGGAAAAAGGGTGCCATTTGGGGACGTAGCCATTGACTTTTGATATCTTCAGTTGTTTTTATTTGAATGTATCCAAATGTGTTTAGTGTCCATCCTAATGACCATGAAGTCTGTCTTTCTTTCAGGTGCCACCGACTACAGCCCCCTCTACCCCTCCCTCCACACCTTTCACCTTCTCCTCCCCTATTGTCATGACAACTGCTGCTAGCCCACCGTCCTTCTCCCCATCTGTAAGTCCCACAGCTTTACCGCAGCTTGAGTATGCCTGCTGTGATGAGTGTTACCCCCGCAGAATATCGTTGTTTCTGTTTTGACATTCCACAATGGTGAGATCACTGCACTGACTGATGTTGACCATCTTCTGTCTCTTAGTCTGGGTTTACATTCAGTGCACCTGTAGTGAAAACGGGTCTGTCACTATCCAACGGGAAGATGGCCACCCCAGTAGTGGCAGCAGGTAGCGTGGATCACCTCCTGGATAAGAACAAGATCCAAGCCTTGATGTAAAGGGAAACCAATTTCATAGCTAATGGTTCTTCTGTTGTTTCCATTGGTGTCTCTGTAGTGAAGCACGCTGCCAGTGAGAGCATGGAGGAGTTAGAAGGGCCGTTTAAACCAGCCAAGGTGTTGAAACAGGGCAGTGTGCTGGACCTCCTCAAAGGACCTGGTGAGAATGACGGAAATATTAATACAGAATCTTGACGTTTCTAGTAACGCTTGACCTGATCTCTATTATAAGACTTACAAGTCATCTGCCATCAGCTGTCATGACTGTTTATGTGATCTGTCATGACTGTTTATTTCAACAAAAAAAATTGTAGTCATTTAGCAGACGCTCTTATCCAGAGCGACGTACAGTTAAGTGAGTGCATACGTTTTCATACTGGCCCCCCCGTGGGAAACGAACCCACAACCCTGGAGTTGCAAGCGCCATGCTCTACCAA
Organism: Coregonus clupeaformis; assembly: GCF_020615455.1. Taxonomy (NCBI): domain Eukaryota; kingdom Metazoa; phylum Chordata; class Actinopteri; order Salmoniformes; family Salmonidae; genus Coregonus; species Coregonus clupeaformis. The sequence continues at coordinate 51,736,412 of NC_059208.1, read as the reverse complement.
CTGAGCTACAGGGGACTACATGTGATCTGTCATGACTGTTTATGTAATCTGTCATGACAGTGTTATGTGTCTCTTTTTAATGGTGGGTTTAAATTAGTGTATTTTCAAATAGTGTCTTTATATTTCTATCTGGTTTTAGGGTGGTTTTTAACCCTAGCTCTTCTTTCCCATAGGGTTTGCCGTTCCTGTTACTCAGACCTCCCCTGTCCCCAAAGCCCCCCAGGAGACCCCAGCCCTGTCCACCGCCCCCTCCCTTGGGGACTTGTTCAAAGTGCCTACAGGCTCCTGGGACTGTGATGTCTGCATGGTGCAGAACAAACCCACTGACACAAAGTGTGTGGCCTGTATTACCCCACAACCAAATTCTTCTTTAGCAAAGACCGACAGTAAACCCTTCACAACGTTGTCCGGGCTGGAGGGTTCCACCACCACCACTACTGCTGCTGCTGGTTTTGGAGCCCTGTTCACAAAGCCTGCGGGAAGCTGGGACTGTGACACTTGTCTGGTTCAGAACAAGCCTCAAGTGGTCAAATGTGTGGCCTGTGAGACAGCCAAGCCTGGGACTGGAGTTAAGGCCACACTGACTCTGCCTGCCTTCTCGGAGGCTAAGACTCTGCCCGCTGCTGCCCCCTCCTGGGCTTCGGGGGACAAGTTTAAGAAGCCGGAGGGTGCGTGGGAGTGTGACGTGTGCATGGTGCAGAACAAGGCGCAGGACATCAAGTGTGTTTCCTGTATGAGCACTAAGCCAGCTAATGAGAAGAGAGAACAACCTGGTGGGTTTTCTTTTTCTTGCTTATAGGTGTTTTTCTCATGAAGTTGCCTGTTGAGATAATTTGTTGTCTCCATACTGCTATCTTGACCGACTGTTCATTTTGCATCAAAAGATCTTCAAGAAAGTATTTTAAAGGGAAATCTGGTGCAAATGTATGTTTACATTTTTGCTTATCGCTCATATCATCTTCCTAACAGGAGCGACGGCAGCGCCCTCCATCTCTAACTCCCGCCCCTGTCAGCACCACTCCTCTACTAGGCTTTGGGGCCCAGTTCAAGAAGCCAGAGGGAGCGTGGGAGTGTGACGTGTGCTGTGTTCAGAACAAGGGGAGCAGACCAGGCATGTGTGGCCTGTCAGACCCACAAGCCTGGGGTTAAAGTAGAGCCCAAAGGTACGTTACAGCTGTCAACTGCCATCTTTCTGTATTATAGAGGCTTCGTTAGAGGGCTTTGTCATTGTAGCAAGATCTTTTGATATTAGTGAGGAGAGATGTGAAGCCTGAACTAAGATAAGGAAATTCATGATAACAGTTTAGTTTTTTTAATACAGAATTCTGAAGTAGTTAATTAATGTGATCCTCTGTCTCTTTCAGCGTTCGGTTCCTCGTCGTTTGGTATCCAGTCCTTGTCTGACACCGGCTCAGGGGGTTTCAAGTTTGGCTTGGGGGCGTCATCGGACTCAGCCTCTGCTTCTGGGGGCTTCAAATTCGGCGGCAACCTCTCTGACTCCTCCTCTTCAGGGGGCTTTAAATTCGGCGGCACCCTCTCTGACTCCTCCTCTTCAGGGGGCTTCAAATTCGGTGCAGCTGGCTCATCAGACACCACCTCGACAGACACCAGCAGCTCTGCAGGCTTCAAATTCAGCAGCTCCACAGAGGGTTTCAGATTTGGAGCTGCTGCTGCTTCCACCCCTGCAGCGGCCGAGGGGAAGAAGGATGAAGCCCTGAGTATGGGTGCCGGGTTCAAATTTGGCGTCAGCGGTGGGATCTCGTTCGGCACTGCAGCAGCTGTTAGCACGGAGAGCAAACCCTCGGACGGAGGGTTCTCCTTTGGACTATCAAAACCGGCAACCACAACCACCTCCTCTACTTTAAGCCTTCCTGTCTCTACAGAGAACGACAGTGGAGCTTCTACAGAAACAGCAGCAGCTCATATGTTTGGGAAGCTGGCTGAGGCCGAGCCTCCTGCCCTGGCCACACCACTAGGGGGCAGCATATTCGGGGAATCGCAAGAGAAAGACCAGGACCCTTTCACCTTTGGGAAGCCTGACGAGAAGGAGGCCTCTATGAGGTCTGGGTTCCTATTCAGTGCTGCAAGTAAAGAGGCGGAGGAATCGGCTCCCCCTGGAGGCTTTTCCTTCAGTATGCTAGATCCATCTGCAGACCAGCCCAAAGCACCTACCTTCGCCTTTGGGAAGCTGGCAGACGACAGCGAGACCCCAGCAGCAAAAGCCCCTAAGCCCTCATTCAGCTTTGGGCAAAGCTCTACAGGTGGGAGGGATACGCTGCAATAGTTAATGTTATTATTAACCAATTTTGTATTTGTCAATTCTATAAATGGATGTTCTACTATAATTCTATAAATGGATGTTCTACTGTAAAATTATGAATATTTTTTTTTGATTATTCTTTTTTTCCTCCACTATTCAAATGTATGTGTTTGTAATGAATGAACACGCTGTCTACACTTAAACCAATCATTCTTCACTTCATTCAGTCGTTTTTGTTGTTTTTCTTGCAGATGCTGCAGCCTCAAAGCCAGCGTTTGGGTTCATGGCAACCACCACCTCTTCTTCCACCACCACTGCCCCCAGTCTGTTTGGGCCCCTGAGCACCACTACCCCAGCCCCTATCCCGGCCCCCAGTACCTACCTGTTCGGGCAGAGTGCCTCCAGTGAGGCCACCCCAGCCAAGTCCTTCTTGTTTGGGCCGAACCAGGACAGCCTGCCTGCCTCTGCAGCCTCCCTGAACCCTGGCCCGGCTCAGCCCTTCCTGTTTGGGTCTGGACCTAACACTGCTGCTCCCTCCTTCACTTTTGGAGCGGCAGCGCCCTCCACTGCCTCATCTACAGGTTGGCTACTTTTAGGACTTATTTTCAAGGATTCTTTTTTATTTTTCACCCCTGACTGTTGCCGCTGCACTATTCTACTAATGTGAATTGATAGCGTTGTGGTTTTTCTGCAAACTTCTCTTTATCTAATAAGTGAAGCTGTTGGCCACATTGACCAATAGTTGACCCAAGATGTTTTGCCGCTTTAGCGCTCTTGTTTGTAGTTGGTTGAAATGTAATCAGCGCTATTTTAACTTCTCTCTCTCTCCAGCTCCATCAGCAGCCCATGCTCCGTTTGTATTCAGCCCTGCCTCCTCCACTGGCTTTGGGTCGGGACAAGCTCCTACCTTTGGTCAGGGTACCTCCCAGCCCAATGCCCCTGCGTTTGGTTCTCCAGCACCGTCCCCCTTCTCTGCCACAGCCTCCCAGCACTCTGTCCCTGTGTTCGGCCAGCAAGCCAACTCCACGCCCGCTTTTGGCTCATCCACCCCCGCCACACCAGGTGGGTTTCTACTGTCACTTTATCTGGGGTTATTTTGTGTATGTACAGTGCATTTAGAAAGTAGTCACACCCCATGACTTTTTCCACATTTTGTTGTTACAGCCTGAATTTAAAATGGATTACATTTTTATTTTGTGTCACTGGCCTACACACACTACCCCATAATGTCAAAGTGGAATTATGTTTTTCGAAATGTTTACAAATTAATTAAAAATGGAAAGCTGAAATGTCATGAGTCAATAAGTATTCAAGCCCTTTGTTATGGCAAGCCTAAAATAAGTTGAGGAGTAAAAATGTGCTTAACAAGTCACATAATACATTGCATGCTCTGTGTGCAATAATAGTGTTTAACATGATTTTTGAATCACTATACCCCACACATACAAACCCCACACATATATGTAAGGTCCATCAGTCAAGCAGTGAATTTCAAACATATTCAACTACAGAGACCAGGGAGGTTTTCAAATGCTTCGTGAAGAAGGGCACCTATTGGTAGATGGGTAAAAATAAAAAAGCTGACATTGAATATCCCTTTGAGCATGGTGAAGTTATTCATTAGACTGGATGGTGTATTAATACACCCAGTCACTACAAAGATACAGGCGTCCTTCCTAACTCAGTTGCCGGAGAAGAAGGAAACTGCTCAGGGATTTCACAAGGAGGCCAATGGGGACTAAAACAGTTACACAGTTTAATGGCTGTGATAGGAGAAAACTGAGGATGGATCAACGACATTGTAGTTACTCCACAATACTAATCTAAATGGCAGAGTGAAAAGAAGGAAGCCTGTACATAATACAAATATTCCAAAACATGCATCCTGTTTGCAATAAGGCACTAAAGTAAAACTGCAAAAAATATGGCAAAGAAATTAACTTTGTCCTAAATACAAAGCGTTATGTTTGGGGCAAACACAACACATCACTACCACTCATCATATTTTCAAGCATGGTGGCGGCTGCATCATGTTATGGGTATGCTTGTCATTGGCAAGGACTAAGGAGCTTTTTTGGATCAAAAGAAACTGAATAGAGCTAAGCAAAGGCTAAATCCTAGAGGATAACCTGGTCTGCTTTCCAACAGACACTGGGAGACAAATTCACCTTTCAGCAGGACAATAACCTAAAACACAAGGCCAAATATACGCTGGAATTCCTTACCAAGACGACAGTGAATGTTCTTGAGTGGCCAAGTTACAGGTTTGAATTAAATCAGCTTGAAAATCTATGCAAGACTTGAAAATGGCTGTCTAGCAATGATCAACAACCAACTTGACAGAGCTTGAAGAATTTTAAAAAGAATAATGTGCAAATGTTGCACAATCCAGGGTTACAAAGCTCTTAGAGACTTACCCAGAAAGACAGCTGTAAACGCTGCCAAATGTGCTTCTACAAAGTATTGACTCAGGAATGTGAATACTTATGTAAATGAGAGATTTCTGTATTTCCTTTTCAATAAATTTGCTAAAATATTTCAACATATTTTCACTTTGTCATTATGGGGTGTGTAGATGAGTGAGATAAATATATTTTGAATTCGGCCTGTAACACAACAAAATGTGGAGTAAGTCAAGGGGTATGAATACATTCTGAAGATAATAAAAACAAGAATCATTTAAGATTGATATGATATTCAGAAAATACATTTTACTACTCAGTCTGATTAGTGTGATGGCTTTTGAATCATCCTATCACGCAACGTTAAAGATTCAACTTCAATGATTCACCTGGTGTCCATGGTTTTACCAGGTGGAGGTTTCCAGTTCGGAGGAAACAGTGCATTCGGCACCTCCAGTAACAGCACAGGGTGTTTGCTTTCGGAGGGGCACCAGGAGGGTCCCCCGCCCCTTCTGCCACGCCCTCCATGGCACCCCCAACCCAGTGCACCTGGAGGTGGCTTTAACTTCGCAGCGGCCCCTACCTTTATTGGGTGAGTCCAATAGCTCCAACTCCTGATAAGGATTGGCCCAAATTCACCTGTCCCTATATAAATACATTGGTATTCATATGCTCTCAGAATTGTTGCATCCCCTGGTTTAGTGGTTGTTATTAGTCCCAAGTCATTGTGTGTGTGTGTGTGTGTATATATATATATATATATATATGGGCCCTGTGTTGCTCAGTTGGTAGAGCATGGCACTTGCAATGCCAGGGTTGTGGGTTTGATTCCCCCGGGGGGCCAGTATGAAAACTTTTATGCACTCAATAACTATAAGTCGCTCTGGTTAAGAGCGTCTGCTAAATGACTAAAATGTAAAATAATAATTTTTTAAAAAATGGATGCCTTTTTGTACCAAACGTCTGCAAGTTATTGGATGTGCGTACGCTAAGTTTGAATTGTGTGTTGATGTCTTATCCCCTACTACAGGTCAACGAAGAGCACCACCTTCACTGCAGCCCCTGCAGGACAGAACTCAATCGCTAGACGCAAGATCAAAACAGCTGTCCGGCGTAAGAAGTAAAACATCCATCGGACTAGACTTGACCCTTTCAAGCATAGACGGGACTACTTCCTCTGGACAAACACTGAAGTACTTAGCATGTGAAGAAAGATGCTATGATGAAGCCCCTATCTGGGGATGTATGGGTGATATTCTGATGGGTGGGTGGGTGGTAGACCCAAGAGCAACTAGAGAGAGGGACCCTCGTACAGAGCAGGTGTCAGACTTTAAAAAATAAATAAACTGCAAATGAACCTATGATGGCAACAACACAATCAAGCGAGAAACGTCTGCTCAACAAACAGGAAAGATGTATATTTTCAACACCTCCAAATGTCTGCTAGAACATTGTCATGACTTTTTGTAATTAAAATATAAATGCAAAAACTGAAATTGAAAGAGTTGATAGTGTAAAAATCTTACTGTTGCTTTGATTAGTATGGGTGATCAGGTTATGAACTGCTAAAGTTCATGCAGAGGTTAATAAAAGCCGTGGGACGAATTCCAAATGGCACCCTACTCCCTATGTAGTGCACTTTGTTTAACCCATGAGTTTGAAGCAGTGTACATCATGGGGTCTGGAATAGGGTGCAATTTCAGACGTTGCCATGGTGTCAATGGCGTGTATGCTGTATGTACAGGTTTCTGTGTACTGAATGACTGTGTTTGTTTTGAGGTGTTTGGTTTCATTGTACATGTTGAGGGGTGTGTGTGTGTGTGTGTGTGTGTGTGTGTGTGTGTGTGTATATGTGTATAAACTGAATGGAAGTGTCATGTGTGGTAGTGGCCGGTTGAGGCTGTCAGACAGTCGTAGGTGAGAAGCATATGAATGTGTTTAAATGGAGGCAGTAAGGAGGATGGGGAAGAGAGGCCCGTGGAGATTGGGGCCGGAGGCTGACTCCTAAAATACCCTCCTTAGGACTTTGTACATCTGTAGTTCCAAATCTGTTCACTGTTCTTACTTTTTATTTTTTACCCCTCTGTCGCTCTCCTCTCCTTTATTCTCATATTTTCTCTTGTTCCCTCTTTCTCTTCCCTTTATTATGATTCATGTTCTTTCCCTTCACCTTCTGCCGCTCTCTCTTAATTGGCCTTTGAATATTATAAAAACCTGTAAATAGTCATTTGCTTTTTTTTTTTATCTGTGAAGTTGAATTTGTGTGTTAAACCAACTCCGCATTCAGCATTTTTGTCATTAGAATTTATTATGTAAATCCCTATATTCAAAGTTGCCTGAAATCCATTTAAAAAAAACTTAAATGCAAATTGGGATCCTTTGAAGACTAAAAGTATATTGGCATTTCTGATCCACTTTTGTTTGGACCAAAACCAGTATTGTACAAAGTATTAGTATATATTTTTCTATTGCTTGTTTAAATGGACTAGGGTGACTTTGGATAATAAGGAAGTCGATTTCATTTTAAAGCCATGATTGTTACTGGATGAGTAATAAAATAAGATCCATGGGTAATTGCCATCAATAAAACTATAATATGTAATTAACATGTTATGAGTTCTTTCCCACATAACAATAGGGTGCATTTTGGCAGGAGAGTTAATGTTTTATAAGGAGCTAGTACACCTGAATGAGAAGATTGTGAACACATACGATTTCATGTACGAAAATAGGTTTATTTATTTTTTATAACAGAACATGTCAAAGGCGCATTGGCCACTTTGCGTAAAAAATATGGTAAAAATAGGCCTACCTAACAGTGAACAAGAACGTTGGATATATTTTCTACATACATATTTACAGATTGATTTAACTATTTTCTACTCCACAGCCCACCGGTATTTCGGCACTACTTCGTTGCGCTGTGGGCAGTATCGGCGCGTGTGAGCTTTGTCTCCGGTGGCGGCACACATAGGACAAATGTAGGTCCTCAGAATGGGGCAGATGACTTTGCCGTCTTTGGATTTCAGTTTGTGGCTCCGGTAGATCTCTGCCGTTTCTCCATTTTGCTTGCAGAAGCCGCAGTAATCGCCGGAAGCCATGCTGTGGCTCGTGTTGTCTGAAATGCTGCTTGCAGAACTCAGGCTCTCAGTCCCGATCGAGTTCAGACGAAACCACGGTTGCTCCTGGCGACCGGTCTGGTCCTCGGCGTCCGGTACTTGCTCCTTCAGCTGGGTATAGGAGGTCTCTGTCCGATCTGCGACGTCACACAGTTTCTCCAGCAGCCTCCCTAGGTTCATGTAGTCATGCCACATGTCGAAATAATGGGTCGGGGGCGGGGCGAGGCTGCTCTCCTCAGCGATGAGGTTTCTTTGCATTGTAATCTTCGCGAAAATCATGTACAGGCGTCTGGAACTCCACATCAATAATGTCTGTGGCCTGGATGCATTCCAGCAATTTATAGTAGCCTAGTGGCCCGGGCCAAACATTTTAACAATGTAGCTTGTCTGTCTGGTCGAAAAGGGGCGGCATTTGCGAAGTGTGTTGTCTGTCCCAAGGGACTGGCCCCAGCCAGGTGGTAAACATTGCCACGTGCAGTTTGTTATTGTTTTGACATGAACTTTTTCAAGTGCAACACATGAGTAGATGTTGAGCTGTCTGTCAGAGAGAATGAAAGGTTTAACGGTTATTCTGTTTGACGTTGATGTGCCGTAATCCCTCTTTCCGCATTATAGTTCTGCAGTGTTTGAACACAGATTTTTTACATTGTACACCAAACAAGGAAGCGTCTATGCAGATTTGTATATTTATATCTGTAGGACAATTTTATTTTATTATACCAATATTGTGTCGCTTTATAGGGTTTTGGTAAATCACAGGTAAAATCTGATTTGAGTGGTCCCTGTTGTCAATTCACATTGTTTTCCTTAATGAATTGTTTTCTAAGTTATATGAACAATAACCTACAGTCGTATGCATTTAAAGCCAAACTTGTGTAGGAAATGCTTCAACTGTGCATTGGGGATGGAATTCCTGATTATTACAGCAAATGTGTAAATATGTTAGCTATATGAATGGAGTGCTCAGTAAGGCCATGAGGGTTTAAACTTTAAAGGTCAATGGGTATCTTCTTGATGTTTTGCAGCTGCACATGGAGCCTCATATGTCTAGACGGAGGATGTCTAGACTGAAACTTATCACGTTTAGGCTCCTTAGCGTTTTGACTGCATGCAAACCCTCATGTATTCTCCAACAGCTGCATGTTTAAAAAAAAACATTTTTAGTCATTTAGCAGACGCTCTTATCCAGAGCGACTTACAGGAGCAATTAGGGTTAAGTGCCTTGCTCAAGGGCACATCGACAGATTTTTCACCTAGTCGGCTCGGGGATTAGAACCAGCGACCTTTCGGTTACTGGCACAACGCTCTTAACCACTAAGACACCTGCCGCCCCGCATGTGTTACTTACATTGACACAGTTGGCCAGTACAAATGCAAACATTGTACTCTGTGGTAGTGACGGTGCAACATTCTGTTTAACATTATACAATATGTTTACTGGCTCACTTGGGATGTCAGAAATTGTTGTTTTGTCACAGACTGTAAAGCTCCAAAGGAGGATTCCAAGTGATTCTGAAGAGTTCTGAAATTTCCCACATTTCACTTTTAATGTTTGCTAATAAGCTGCTGAAGGTTCAAGCTCTTTGCTATATGCTTCTGTCATTTTCATCCTTTTGAATTCATCATGTGGTAAGTGATGTATTTTGGAAGTGGTTTAATGCATTCTCCTGTTAGTAAAGGCTTAATATCATTTTAGGCACTGACTGTGAAATCTGAAAAATGTATTATTTTACTCTAAGAAGTGGACATTAAGAAGCCAGTGTTGGTCCAAATTGCACAAAAATGACACCCTTTTAGCTTTTTTTTTAGGTCCCGTGTAGCTCCGTTGGTAGAGCATGGCGTTTGCAACGGCAGGGTTGTGTGTTCGATTCCCACAGGGGGCCAGTATGAAAATGTATGCACTCACTAAGTCGCTCTGGATAAGAGCGTCTGCTAAATGACTAAAATGTAAGTCAATAATTGTCCATTTGGTAGAATTTGAAAAATGCAAGACAACACTGAACAAAAATATAAACTCAACATGTAAAGTGTTGGTTCCATGAGCTGAAATAAAAGATCCCAGAAATGTTCCATACGCATATAAATCTTATTTCTCTCCAATTTTGTGCACAAAAAGGCCACTCTAAAATGTAAATGTCGTTTTAGAGAATTTGGCTGCACAACCAACTGGCCTCACAACCGCAGACCACGTGTAACCACGCCAGCCCATGACCTCCACATCCGGCTTCTTCACCTGCAGGATCATCTGAGACCAGCCACCCGGACAGCTGATGAAACAGGATTATTTCTGTCTGTAATGAAGTCATTTTTGTGGGGGAAACTCATTCTGATTGGCGAGGCCTGGCTGCCCAGTGGGTGGAAATCCATAGATTAGGGCCTAATGAATTTATTTCAATTAACTGATTTCCTTATATGAACTGTAACTCAGTCAAATAATTGAAATTGTTGCATGTTGTGTTTATATTTTTGTTCAGTATATATCCTCTAATAATTCCTCTCCAGGCATGAAACCAAGCTTTCTGAAGCCTGGCCTGAGGTACACCCAACCTGATTGGTCATTCAACAACAATCTGGTCACCAATAGATCAAAGCTGCAGAGGGCCTCAGCCTATCAGATCAACCAGGACCTTCACTTTACACGTGGATATGCTTCCACTCAGGTAAGGTAACAGTGTGGCTAGCCATTGGTTGTTACCCCAGCCCTTTTAGAGGAATACTTCGGCTCTCTTTTCAGTTTATAGGAATACACCCTTGCACACCTCACGTTCTAAAGGGGAAATCTCAAATCTAGCAGTTGTTCTGACAAAACAGCAGATCCAGTCTATATTAGGCAATGGCAAACGACCAATATATTACTTGGATTATATCCATGCTGGCTTTTGCAGGCTACCTGAGACAGATAGGTGGGAGGGCATACAGGCTGTCGCCAATTTATTAATGTCAATTTGCCTAAATGGGTAATGGAAACACTTACACCACTGTTTCTATCTACACAATACCATTAAATGGAAACCCACCGTAGCAGGCAATTGTCCCATCTATTTTCAATGCAAACTTTGTAAATGTCGACTAAAAATCACTGGACAAGTTAATGGAAACATAGCTACTGAGAGCTTTTGAGTAGGGCTTTGAGAGGAATTACTTTGCTGTGCACCCACTGCGGTCTCGTTCAATACCTAGTAACATATTCATCATCAGTGTGTTTGCCTTTTTTTGTAGTTTGTTGCCCTGAATAAATGTGTAGTTTGCTAGATACTGTAACAGTAGACGTTCACCAAACAGATGTTCATCATCACGGTTTTATTTTCTCATTTAAATATCAACCTATTGTCCTAAAAGTCTCCCTCCTTCCCATTTCTCTCTCCCTCCTCTATTATCTCCACCCTTCTCTCCTCTTTCTGTTCACGAGCAGCAGTCAGGCCTGATTAGTCGAGTGACAGACACAGTCAAGAGCATCGTTCCTTCTTGGCTGCAGAAATACTTCAGGAACGGGGAGGCTGCAGAAGGGGGAGGGGCCATGGTGGGGGAGGAGCCGAATAGCCAGGCCCCTCCCCTAATGACAGCGAGGAGGTAGACCCCCTTCCTGATGGACGGGACTCTGCAGAGCCCGGTAGCAGCAATACAGGTGAGCAGATATGGTATAATATACAGTATATCAGATATATTTATGACATATGGCAGAGATCTAGCCCATTGGTGCTGTATTATATTTTTAGATATTTAATCCTTTGTTTTTGGATTGTTTAGCCTAATTCCAGTATTTGAACTTGCCTTGGGACCTCAGTGCAATTTTGAAGCTCAAAATATGGATCAACCCATCTTAACCCTAGTCATTTCAACCCATCTTAACCTCCAGAGCCTTCGACAAGCAGGGCATCCCTGAACTTCCAGGATGTTCTGTTGAGGCCCCCCTCAACCGCACCCACCTCCACTTCCCCTCCCTGGACGCCTCCCCGGCCCTGCGGGGCCCCAGCTCCCTGTTCTCCGAGCCCTCCACCTCCTCCGCCCCTTTCTCCGGGGGCCCCTTCGCTGGGGCCTCGTCCAGCTTCACCCTGGTCAAAGAGATCAAGGACAACAGCTCCCAGCACGAGGACGACAACATCTCCACCACCAGCGGCTTCTCATCACGCGCATCAGAAAAAGGTAGTGTGTTTTGTGGATTGTGTGTGTGGAAAGTACTCAATCACATTTTGGCCACGAGCAATCCTGTTGAGGTCTAGAGTCAGCAGAATATATTTTAATGGTAGGAAGTGGCTGTGGGAAATAATTTCCCAAATTTTGAATATAACATTTTAGTATGCGTAGACAGTATTGCTGAAATTCAGTCCTTTGTTACATAGATGCATGACACAAGTTTGATTAATCACACAAAAATGTCTCTTCTCTGTCCCCAGATGTACCGAACTTTAAGACCACGTCGCTACCCCAGCTCTGGTCTCCGGAGATGGACCGGACCCACTCTGGGCCCCAGCAGTCCCAGTCCAGTCTCAAAAAGCCTGCGTTCAACCTGTCTGTCTTTGGGACTTCCTCCACTGTGAGTGTCAGTCAGTCAAGTCAGTCCTCCACTGTGAGTGCCAGTCTAGAGTCCGCAAACTCTACTCGCTTTGCTACCGATGTTAAATTGATTTACTTCGACCAGTTGCAATAATGACAGCTAATAATTTACCCAAATTCTTTACAGGAAAACCTGCATGCATGCATACATACACGTGGCTTGGAAACTTGCTGGTGCTGCATTATGATTGTGTTTGATATTCGGCCTCCATGTTTTTCTTCTCCGCTAGTCTACGTTGAACAGTTCAGTGCTGAACTCCAGTCAGTTGGGGGATTCCCCCTTCTACCCAGGGAAGACTACCTACGGGGGAGCGGCTGCTGTTAGAACAGGCCGCTCACGCACAGCCACACCTTACCAGGTAAGCTCCCCACTCCACTACAACTCACAAGTGTTTCCCTATTGATTCCCCCCCCCCAAAAAAAAAGCTATATTCTGGGCTGCCAGCACCAACAATTTCATTTCAAACAGATAGTAGATATGATGTTAGTCAGGGGAAATAGAGCTGTGATGCCCTGTGCTGAATAATAACAGATAGTAGATATTATGTTAGTCAGGGGAAATGCAGCTGCAGAGTTCAGAAATCTGCATTTTAAACCATTTCACTTGCGTTTTTATATTGAAAGGCAAGTGTGTTTTTTTTGTTGTTGCCTCAATTGAGTGATCAGCAGCATGCATCTATAGTTTTCCATAAGAGAAAATACATTAGTGCAACACATTTGGCAGACAATAGCTTGATTTTCATTGGATGACAGCAGAAGTGCAACACTATTTGGCTAGCAGCCACACCAGTAAATGAGCATTTTTGCAAAAACCATTTCTAATGTTTATCATAGAAAGAATGTAGCCAGCTACTATTCCTAATGTTTTGCTTGAAGTTAATCTTGCATTTTACCAGAGAAAAGTAGACTGGCTACACTGAGAAAAGTAGACTGGCTACACTGAGAAAAGTAGCTCCACATCAGTCAGAGCGCTGTCTGCTGATAGAACGCCCGTTTGTGAATTCTCATCCGAGTGGAGAAGTGCAACTGAAGCACAAAATTAGTCTGATTCTGGGCAGAAATTACAGTAAGAAGCATTTTTAGATCGGCATTTACAAAACACAGCAAGATATCTTATGTATTTTATCATTTTTTTCCGTGGAAACACAACCCCTGAGCTGTTTGATGCTCTGCATTTCCACCAGTGCTATTTCATTAACTTGGCATTCATTCAAACCATGTTTGCCGTTAATCACTTTGTGGTAATTGGGTTTGTAAAAAGTGCTTCTCTATGTAAATAGAATGTTATTGATGGATGTGTATTTTCCCCTCTAGGCTCCATTGCGGAGACAGATCAAGGCCAAGCCTGCTGGGGCTCAGCCCTGTGGGGTGACCAGCGCTACCGCCCCGACGCATCCTACAGTCCCTGGAGCGCATGTCCAGCCCCCTCGCTGTGCGTACCAATAAAGTTGTTTACGTTGAATTAAATATGGAACCCTCAGATTCGCATGAACAGGGGCCATTTCAGCTTGGCACAATGGCTACAGAACCGTCTGATAGAGATGTGTTGTATAGATCCTCTGTGTATATAGTATTAGTGTCAGCTGTTAGGCCTGCATTTCTTTATTTCTGGAGAAGCCATTTGAAGTGGTGAATCCGCACAAGGAAATAATGTATACATTTCAACCAGTGGAGGCTGCTGTGGGGAGAACGGCTCATAATAATGGCTGGATGGAGCGAATGGAATGGCATCAAACACATGGAAACCATGGAAACCATGTGTTTGATGTTGTTGATACCTTTCCACCTACTCCGCTCCAGTCATTACCACGAGCCCGTCCTCCCCAATTAAGGTGCCACCAACCTCCTGTGGTGTCAACTTGGCTATCAAGCTATGGGAAATGTCTCTGTAGAAAGTTATTTATGTTAACAAATGCATCATTTGTTTGTTTGTGTTTAACAGGATGCCAAGAGAATCCCCTCTACAGTGTCCTCTCCCTTGTCAACAGTATGTGTTATGAATTTCTCTTTTTTAAAATTCTCAATGGTCGTCATTGTTACTTAGCTCACATTTCTTTCTCTTATGTCCTGCAGTCCCTGGATGGCAGCACTCTAGACCGTTCACATTTCCAGGCCCAAAAAAAACGGGTAAGTGTTTGTAAGAGACACCGACCCTTTATCGTGGACATTTTGCTGATATCGTTCATTACGATAAATAACCTATAGGACCCTTCTAGAGAAAGGTTTGAAATTAAATACGTTTGTTAATATGGGTGATTGTGAATGGGACAATTGATAGCGACCACAGTCAAAAGCCCTATTCGGACGGGATTACTTTGCTGTGGGAGGTCGGGTAATGTATGTGCACGAGCACAAAACACCACATCTGTGGTTTTAGTCCCGGCCGAATCTGCCATGTCAGTAATGCTTAAATGGCAGGAGAGTAACAATTCCAGCCAGAATAACCTACTGTTTTTTGGCGAACTCCAAGGTCCTCTGATAATACTAGTCCCGTGTGAATCGACATCCCTGTGTTTTGAGAGAAATGTGTGAAGGCTGGGGGAGCATTTAGGACGTACTGCGGATCGCTAAAATATTCAAATGATTATGAGCACACTTCCTCATTTGAAATATTATGGCGACACTATACCAAAGATGGTTTGGTATGGTTTAGACATTTGGGAACCAAGCTCGAGTTATCAGTGTAGCCCTGTTATCACCTAGAAAAAAACCTCCAGGCTTCCGTCATAACTGTCAATTTATTGAAAGAAAGGTAAGAATTACAGGGGGCAGTTTGGAAAAACTAATCCTGTCCGAATCGTCCTCTGGAATAACGGACATTCTTGAGTAATAATTACATAACCAACGTTCTCTAGTAATAATAGTCTTGTGCGAAAAGGGCTAAAGTAGTAGTAATATTTTAATATATTTAAAAAAATACCTGGTGCACATTGTTATAAACGTATCGTTCTAGTTATTGTGGTAATTCAGTCAATTTATCGGGATATGGATTTTGGTCCATATTGCCCAGCTAGTGTTTATCTTCAAAAACCCAATACAATATCTCTTGACACTGACAGCTGACATTATGGCATTTCAAACCTGGGAAAGAAGGTAGTACCGGAGGCTGTCTAGTGCTCACTTTATAGCCAGACACTCCTTCTCCATGGTTGAATACCTGGTTTCCCTGGGCAAGTGCTTCCGACTCAGGTACAGCACTGGGAGCTCCTCTCATGGCTCCCCTTGGGGCAGTAGAGCTCCAATTCCCACAGCTGACGCGTCCACCTGTACGAGAAACCTCTTCTGAAAATCAGGGCTCTGGAGAACGGGATGAGCACAGGTGTTTTTTCAGCGTCATGAACGCTTCCTCACACTCCTCAGTCCACTTCACAGGGTTGCTTGCCACCTTTTTGAGGTGAGGTTGATCAGGGGAACTGCGATGGTGGAGAACTGGGGAATGAATCTCCGGTACCACCCTGCCAGACCTAGGAAGGACTTCACCTGTGTCTTGGTTCTGCGTTCAGGGCTGTTCCTAAAGGACTCCACTTTTTCCACCTGAGGCCGAACTTTACTTTTACCCAGCTGGCAACCTAGGTACTATGTCTCCTGTTTTACCCACTCACACTTCAGGAGGTTAAGCCTGAGGCTTGCATCATGGATCTTCCCCAGGACTCTGCTAAGACCCTGTATGTGCTCCTCCCAGGAGTGGCTGTAGATCACCACGTCATCCAACTAGGCAGCACAGCAATCGTCACAGTCCTGGAGGACCTTGTCCATGAGCCTCTGGAAAGTCGCAGGGGCCCCATGAAGCCCAAACTGCATAACCTTGAACTGGAACAGGCCCATCAGCATCCGGAAGGCAGTGTAGGCCTTGGACTGTTCGTCCAGGGGCACCTGCCAGTACCCTTTGCAGAGATCCAACGTGGTGATGTGATGAGCTCCACCTATTCTCTTCAGTAAGTCGTCAATGTGGGACATGGGGTAGGCATCAAACTGGGAGATGGCATTCACCTTACGGAAGTCCATGCAGACACGCAAAGAGCCATCCTTCTTTAGGGTGGATGACAATGGGGCTGCTCCATTCTCTTGACGATGGTTCGACAACATCCATCTATATTATGGTGTGGACCTTTTCCTTGAGGGATACCACCAGCCTCTCAGGCACACGGTAAGGATGCTGGCGCACAGGGTTCTGGTCAGGTTTCAAACGGATGATGTGTTCAAGGACATGCAAACACTTTTGGTACGATGAAGATTTGGCACATGCAATTATATTCAAACCTCTGGGGTTTTATTTGACCAGATTAACCCAGCTGTTGATAATGGCCATATATGGATTGGAGAGCTGAGAATAAAATTTGAGCGTTTTAAATTTTTGTATGCGTGTGTACATGGGACATGTTGTTTTGAGTATTTATCTGACTTTTCTGTGTTCCCCTACAGCTGGACTCTCCCCTCCCACCAGTCCAGAGGCTGGTGATCCCAGCATCAGCGTCGGTGTCTGGGAACCGCTCAATGTCCTTCAGGCCCTCTCTGATCCCCGGGTGCCTAACCCGAACCCCCCAGAGACACGGTGAGGACCCCCCACCTCCACATTAGTCAGCTAATGGCTTCTACGCATCCATACAACTACAGACAGCTAACTATCGATGATGTGTTGAAGTCTTCCCCCAACTCCGACTAACTGTCCATAGCTGTTTCTGCATGTTGAATCGGGACCAACTACGATGTCCAGCAACTAGGGCTGGGCCATATATCAAGTTAATCAATTAATTTGAATTAATGTTCTGAATGCCCTATCACAATAATTATTGGTTTGTTTTTATGAGCGTTCTATGTCTTTTTGGTCTCGTCTCCTTCTTTGCTGTGTGCACTTTGCACCTTCCCACTCGCACACAGACTCCAAGCCCTGCCATCCGACAAAATATAACTTCTTCCTCTGACAACAGCAGTTTAAACACGCATTTGCATTTGAGGTTTGGTTCAACAGAATCGGTCATATGGAGACCGAAACACTTAGACATTATTTTACTATAATGGACGAGAACTGAACCTTTCTAACGACCCTTTTTGTGTCTCCACCCCCGACATGTATAACAGAGCAGGCCCTACTAAAACGAGAGCATCAATGAACATGATTGTGGGAAATGAATGCTCAGTTTGTCGCATGCGGTACCACGTACCGCTAGCAGCATTTTATAATAATAATAATATGCCATTTAGCAGACGCTTTTATCCAAAGCGACGTACAGTCATGCGTGCATAATTTTTTTTTGTGTATGGGTGGTCCCGGGGATCGAACCCACTACCTTGGCGTTACAAGCGCCGTGCTCTACCAGCTGAGCTACAGAGGACCACAGACTTTTGCGCCAGCTGGCTAGTCTGTATTTTATAAGTGTGCAATGAGCATGAAAATACACTTTTTATATAAGGAATTTGCAACTCTTTCTCTGATAGAAGAATTTAAATGTTAAAAGTAGTGACTAAAAGTATTCCACCCTGAAACTATATAACGGTGTGAAATGTATTAGAATAATAAGACTATAATCTAGTAATGTGTGTGCGTAGGACAAGTTAAGGTTATGATGTTGTGTTACAATTTAGCAATATAAGTAGGAGTTAGGACAGACAACTTGTGACAACTGTGAAACCAATAATGGGAAATAGGCCTCCCAACTCAGGGAGGGGAGAAACTGTTAGGCTCTGAGAAGATTATGAAACATGTTGCAGAATTGAGATAACAAATATGTGTACAGTGGAAAAATACAGCCCGCCTAAAGTGGGTGGGATTTTCGTCTGACGTGTGTGTATAAAGGATGGGCTCTGAACTTGAGAGGCCAGAGCTCTCATGAATAAAGAAACTGATTCATTGCAGAAATTGGACTTTAATTCTCTAGTTTACATTTTAGTCATTTTAGCAGATGCTCTTATCCAGAGCAACTTACAGTTAGTGCATACATTATTATTTAATTTTTCATACTGGCCCCCCGTGGGAATTGAACCCACAACCCTGGCGTGGCAAACACCATGCTCTACCAACTGAGCTACATCCCTGCCGGCCATTCCCTCCCCTACCCTGGACGACGCAGGGCCAATTATGCGCCGCCCCATGGGTCTCCCGGTCACGGCCGGCTACGACAGAGCCTGGATTCGAACCAGGATCTCTAGTGGCACAGCTAGCACTGCGATGCAGTGCCTTAGACCACTGCGCCACTCGGGAGACATTAATAGTTAATAATGAATTAAACAACCTCTGGGAATTATTCAAAGCTTGAGAAGTAGTTGACTTCAACCATTGAGATAACAAAATTCTCGTGACATTCTCATTCTGAGCAATAATAATAATCTTATCCAGGTAGGCCACTCCAAGTTGGTTATAAAGATTAGCTCTCTACTCACTAGCAGGTGGGCTTGTGTTTGATAGATTGTTTATGAGACCTGTGTTAATTTTGGCTCTGGTTATTTTTTTTAAAACAAAAATTGCATTTTCATAGACATACTTGAAAGCCAGATCAGTGATTTGACAAAAAAAAAAAAATGCAGGTTAAACTATTTTGATAAAATAAATAAATAGGGATAATTTTACAAGCCCTGAATTCATTAGATTATTCCTGACTGTTTGAGTTGCAGTGTGTATTGACCTTAGACCACTGCGCCTCCACTATAGATCCTGGTTCGAATCCAGGCTCTGTCGTAGCCGGCCGCGACCGGGAGACCCATGGGGCGGCGCACAATTGGATCCAGGGTAGGGGAGGGAATGGCCGGCAGGGATGGCGTTTTGCAATGCCAGGGTTGTGGGTTCGATTCCCATGGGGGGGCCAGTATGAAAAAAATAAAATAATAATGTATGCACTCACTAACTGTATGTCACTCTGGATAAGAGCGTCTGCTAAATGACTAAAATGTAAATGTAAACAAAGCTTATTTAGAGATAAAAATAAAGTATATTTATACTGTATATTGTGCATCACCCACAAGTTTGAAAAAATCGAGATATGATTTTTAGGCAGTATCGCCCAGCCCTACCAACTGCGACTACACACCGGGCTGATTCTTTTAAACCCCGTCCATAGACCGTTGGGTTGGCTGTAGTTGGGTAGATGTGAAGGTTGTTTCATTCAAGAGTTGCTTTCCAAATGTACAGCCAGTCCATAGAACCAGACTTGTTTTGCTTCATGTTTAACCTTTAACCTTTGCTCCACCATCTCCAGCCCACAAGACAATCCCCTCTGATTCCTGAAGCAGTGGCAGGTCCTTCTCAAAGCACAAGCAGCAGTCTGCCCACCTACCCTCTGTCCAGCACTCCTGCAGCCAGAAGCACAGGGTCAGGAGGAGGGAAGGTGAAGAGGGAGAGGACCAGCACACGACCCTCGTCCAAACGACCTGAAGACGAGGTGGGTGCTCATCTCTTATTCTCTCTGATCCCTTCTCCTATTCTGTCTGGCGAGAAGTTTGGGATCCAGGCAATAAATGATTGGTTAGTTCTGAAATGTTTCTGAGCAGGGCTGGAAATGGGGGTGGGGGGGTCGGGTTGAAACAATAATTGTCTAATTGTGCAAGGAAATTATTGCCATACGCCGCTATGTGTAGTAGAGATATTCTGGTTCATGTATAGTACTGTTAACTGTTTTCTACACTCTGACTCCTCTCTTCAGATTGCTGAGCTACCGGCCCTGCCGGCCATCTCTCTACTTATCAACACCTCCATCAGTCTGCCCAGCTTTAGCTTCTCCACCACCAAGCCCACTGCCACTGCCACCTCCACTCCTGTCCTGGAGGAGCCCGTCACTAACGAGGTCCGTCCAGCTCCATTTGACTGTGTCCCATAGGACACCCTATTCCCTTTATAGTGCTCTACTTTTGGCCCCATAGGGCCCTGGTTAAAAGTAATGCACTATTTATGGAAAAGGGTGCCATTTGGGACGTAGCCATTGACTTTTGATATCTTCAGTTGTTTTTATTTGAATGTATCCAAATGTGTTTAGTGTCCATCCTAATGACCATGAAGTCTGTCTTTCTTTCAGGTGCCACCGACTACAGCCCCCTCTACCCCTCCCTCCACACCTTTCACCTTCTCCTCCCCTATTGTCATGACAACTGCTGCTAGCCCACCGTCCTTCTCCCCATCTGTAAGTCCCACAGCTTTACCGCAGCTTGAGTATGCCTGCTGTGATGAGTGTTACCCCCGCAGAATATCGTTGTTTCTGTTTTGACATTCCACAATGGTGAGATCACTGCACTGACTGATGTTGACCATCTTCTGTCTCTTAGTCTGGGTTTACATTCAGTGCACCTGTAGTGAAAACGGGTCTGTCACTATCCAACGGGAAGATGGCCACCCCAGTAGTGGCAGCAGGTAAGCGTGGATCACCTCCTGGATAAGAACAAGATCCAAGCCTTGATGTAAAGGGAAACCAATTTCATAGCTAATGGTTCTTCTGTTGTTTCCATTGGTGTCTCTGTAGTGAAGCACGCTGCCAGTGAGAGCATGGAGGAGTTAGAAGGGCCGTTTAAACCAGCCAAGGTGTTGAAACAGGGCAGTGTGCTGGACCTCCTCAAAGGACCTGGTGAGAATGACGGAAATATTAATACAGAATCTTGACGTTTCTAGTAACGCTTGACCTGATCTCTATTATAAGACTTACAAGTCATCTGCCATCAGCTGTCATGACTGTTTATGTGATCTGTCATGACTGTTTATTTCAAAAAAAAATTTTAGTCATTTAGCAGACGCTCTTATCCAGAGCGACGTACAGTTAAGTGAGTGCATACGTTTTCATACTGGCCCCCCGTGGGAAACGAACCCACAACCCTGGAGTTGCAAGCGCCATGCTCTACCAACTGAGCTACAGGGGACTACATGTGATCTGTCATGACTGTTTATGTAATCTGTCATGACAGTGTTATGTGTCTCTTTTTAATGGTGGGTTTAAATTAGTGTATTTTCAAATAGTGTCTTTATATTTCTATCTGGTTTTAGGGTGGTTTTTAACCCTAGCTCTTCTTTCCCATAGGGTTTGCCGTTCCTGTTACTCAGACCTCCCCTGTCCCCAAAGCCCCCAGGAGACCCCAGCCCTGTCCACCGCCCCCTCCCTTGGGGACTTGTTCAAAGTGCCTACAGGCTCCTGGGACTGTGATGTCTGCATGGTGCAGAACAAACCCACTGACACAAAGTGTGTGGCCTGTATTACCCCACAACCAAATTCTTCTTTAGCAAAGACCGACAGTAAACCCTTCACAACGTTGTCCGGGCTGGAGGGTTCCACCACCACCACTACTGCTGCTGCTGGTTTTGGAGCCCTGTTCACAAAGCCTGCGGGAAGCTGGGACTGTGACACTTGTCTGGTTCAGAACAAGCCTCAAGTGGTCAAATGTGTGGCCTGTGAGACAGCCAAGCCTGGGACTGGAGTTAAGGCCACACTGACTCTGCCTGCCTTCTCGGAGGCTAAGACTCTGCCCGCTGCTGCCCCCCTCCTGGGCTTCGGGGACAAGTTTAAGAAGCCGGAGGGTGCGTGGGAGTGTGACGTGTGCATGGTGCAGAACAAGGCGCAGGACATCAAGTGTGTTTCCTGTATGAGCACTAAGCCAGCTAATGAGAAGAGAGAACAACCTGGTGGGTTTTCTTTTTCTTGCTTATAGGTGTTTTTTCTCATGAAGTTGCCTGTTGAGATAATTTGTTGTCTCCATACTGCTATCTTGACCGACTGTTCATTTTGCATCAAAAGATCTTCAAGAAAGTATTTTAAAGGAAATCTGGTGCAAATGTATGTTTACATTTTTGCTTATCGCTCATATCATCTTCCTAACAGGAGCGACGGCAGCGCCTCCATCTCTAACTCCCGCCCCTGTCAGCACCACTCCTCTACTAGGCTTTGGGGCCCAGTTCAAGAAGCCAGAGGGAGCGTGGGAGTGTGACGTGTGCTGTGTTCAGAACAAGGGGAGCAGACCAGGCATGTGTGGCCTGTCAGACCCACAAGCCTGGGGTTAAAGTAGAGCCCAAAGGTACGTACAGCTGTCAACTGCCATCTTTCTGTATTATAGAGGCTTCGTTAGAGG
This sequence comes from Coregonus clupeaformis, assembly GCF_020615455.1. NCBI lineage: Eukaryota > Metazoa > Chordata > Actinopteri > Salmoniformes > Salmonidae > Coregonus > Coregonus clupeaformis. The sequence goes on along the minus strand of NC_059208.1, from coordinate 51,714,042 downwards.
GCTTTGTCATTGTAGCAAGATCTTTTGATATTAGTGAGGAGAGATGTGAAGCCTGAACTAAGATAAGGAAATTCATGATAACAGTTTAGTTTTTTTAATACAGAATTCTGAAGTAGTTAATTAATGTGATCCTCTGTCTCTTTCAGCGTTCGGTTCCTCGTCGTTTGGTATCCAGTCCTTGTCTGACACCGGCTCAGGGGGTTTCAAGTTTGGCTTGGGGGCGTCATCGGACTCAGCCTCTGCTTCTGGGGGCTTCAAATTCGGCGGCAACCTCTCTGACTCCTCCTCTTCAGGGGGCTTTAAATTCGGCGGCACCCTCTCTGACTCCTCCTCTTCAGGGGGCTTCAAATTCGGTGCAGCTGGCTCATCAGACACCACCTCGACAGACACCAGCAGCTCTGCAGGCTTCAAATTCAGCAGCTCCACAGAGGGTTTCAGATTTGGAGCTGCTGCTGCTTCCACCCCTGCAGCGGCCGAGGGGAAGAAGGATGAAGCCCTGAGTATGGGTGCCGGGTTCAAATTTGGCGTCAGCGGTGGGATCTCGTTCGGCACTGCAGCAGCTGTTAGCACGGAGAGCAAACCCTCGGACGGAGGGTTCTCCTTTGGACTATCAAAACCGGCAACCACAACCACCTCCTCTACTTTAAGCCTTCCTGTCTCTACAGAGAACGACAGTGGAGCTTCTACAGAAACAGCAGCAGCTCATATGTTTGGGAAGCTGGCTGAGGCCGAGCCTCCTGCCCTGGCCACACCACTAGGGGGCAGCATATTCGGGGAATCGCAAGAGAAAGACCAGGACCCTTTCACCTTTGGGAAGCCTGACGAGAAGGAGGCCTCTATGAGGTCTGGGTTCCTATTCAGTGCTGCAAGTAAAGAGGCGGAGGAATCGGCTCCCCCTGGAGGCTTTTCCTTCAGTATGCTAGATCCATCTGCAGACCAGCCCAAAGCACCTACCTTCGCCTTTGGGAAGCTGGCAGACGACAGCGAGACCCCAGCAGCAAAAGCCCCTAAGCCCTCATTCAGCTTTGGGCAAAGCTCTACAGGTGGGAGGGATACGCTGCAATAGTTAATGTTATTATTAACCAATTTTGTATTTGTCAATTCTATAAATGGATGTTCTACTATAATTCTATAAATGGATGTTCTACTGTAAAATTATGAATATTTTTTTTTGATTATTCTTTTTTTCCTCCACTATTCAAATGTATGTGTTTGTAATGAATGAACACGCTGTCTACACTTAAACCAATCATTCTTCACTTCATTCAGTCGTTTTTGTTGTTTTTCTTGCAGATGCTGCAGCCTCAAAGCCAGCGTTTGGGTTCATGGCAACCACCACCTCTTCTTCCACCACCACTGCCCCCAGTCTGTTTGGGCCCCTGAGCACCACTACCCCAGCCCCTATCCCGGCCCCCAGTACCTACCTGTTCGGGCAGAGTGCCTCCAGTGAGGCCACCCCAGCCAAGTCCTTCTTGTTTGGGCCGAACCAGGACAGCCTGCCTGCCTCTGCAGCCTCCCTGAACCCTGGCCCGGCTCAGCCCTTCCTGTTTGGGTCTGGACCTAACACTGCTGCTCCCTCCTTCACTTTTGGAGCGGCAGCGCCCTCCACTGCCTCATCTACAGGTTGGCTACTTTTAGGACTTATTTTCAAGGATTCTTTTTTATTTTTCACCCCTGACTGTTGCCGCTGCACTATTCTACTAATGTGAATTGATAGCGTTGTGGTTTTTCTGCAAACTTCTCTTTATCTAATAAGTGAAGCTGTTGGCCACATTGACCAATAGTTGACCCAAGATGTTTTGCCGCTTTAGCGCTCTTGTTTGTAGTTGGTTGAAATGTAATCAGCGCTATTTTAACTTCTCTCTCTCTCTCCAGCTCCATCAGCAGCCCATGCTCCGTTTGTATTCAGCCCTGCCTCCTCCACTGGCTTTGGGTCGGGACAAGCTCCTACCTTTGGTCAGGGTACCTCCCAGCCCAATGCCCCTGCGTTTGGTTCTCCAGCACCGTCCCCCTTCTCTGCCACAGCCTCCCAGCACTCTGTCCCTGTGTTCGGCCAGCAAGCCAACTCCACGCCCGCTTTTGGCTCATCCACCCCCGCCACACCAGGTGGGTTTCTACTGTCACTTTATCTGGGGTTATTTTGTGTATGTACAGTGCATTTAGAAAGTAGTCACACCCCATGACTTTTTCCACATTTTGTTGTTACAGCCTGAATTTAAAATGGATTACATTTTTATTTTGTGTCACTGGCCTACACACACTACCCCATAATGTCAAAGTGGAATTATGTTTTTCGAAATGTTTACAAATTAATTAAAAATGGAAAGCTGAAATGTCATGAGTCAATAAGTATTCAAGCCCTTTGTTATGGCAAGCCTAAAATAAGTTGAGGAGTAAAAATGTGCTTAACAAGTCACATAATAAATTGCATGCTCTGTGTGCAATAATAGTGTTTAACATGATTTTTGAATCACTATACCCCACACATACAAACCCCACACATATATGTAAGGTCCATCAGTCAAGCAGTGAATTTCAAACATATTCAACTACAGAGACCAGGGAGGTTTTCAAATGCTTCGTGAAGAAGGGCACCTATTGGTAGATGGGTAAAAATAAAAAAGCTGACATTGAATATCCCTTTGAGCATGGTGAAGTTATTCATTAGACTGGATGGTGTATTAATACACCCAGTCACTACAAAGATACAGGCGTCCTTCCTAACTCAGTTGCCGGAGAAGAAGGAAACTGCTCAGGGATTTCACAAGGAGGCCAATGGGGACTAAAACAGTTACACAGTTTAATGGCTGTGATAGGAGAAAACTGAGGATGGATCAACGACATTGTAGTTACTCCACAATACTAATCTAAATGGCAGAGTGAAAAGAAGGAAGCCTGTACATAATACAAATATTCCAAAACATGCATCCTGTTTGCAATAAGGCACTAAAGTAAAACTGCAAAAAATATGGCAAAGAAATTAACTTTGTCCTAAATACAAAGCGTTATGTTTGGGGCAAACACAACACATCACTACCACTCATCATATTTTCAAGCATGGTGGCGGCTGCATCATGTTATGGGTATGCTTGTCATTGGCAAGGACTAAGGAGCTTTTTTGGATAAAAAGAAACTGAATAGAGCTAAGCAAAGGCTAAATCCTAGAGGATAACCTGGTCTGCTTTCCAACAGACACTGGGAGACAAATTCACCTTTCAGCAGGACAATAACCTAAAACACAAGGCCAAATATACGCTGGAATTCCTTACCAAGACGACAGTGAATGTTCTTGAGTGGCCAAGTTACAGGTTTGAATTAAATCAGCTTGAAAATCTATGCAAGACTTGAAAATGGCTGTCTAGCAATGATCAACAACCAACTTGACAGAGCTTGAAGAATTTTAAAAAGAATAATGTGCAAATGTTGCACAATCCAGGGTTACAAAGCTCTTAGAGACTTACCCAGAAAGACAGCTGTAAACGCTGCCAAATGTGCTTCTACAAAGTATTGACTCAGGAATGTGAATACTTATGTAAATGAGAGATTTCTGTATTTCCTTTTCAATAAATTTGCTAAAATATTTCAACATATTTTCACTTTGTCATTATGGGGTGTGTTTATGAGTGAGATAAATATATTTTGAATTCGGCCTGTAACACAACAAAATGTGGAGTAAGTCAAGGGGTATGAATACATTCTGAAGATAATAAAAAACAAGAATCATTTAAGATTGATATGATATTCAGAAAATACATTTTACTACTCAGTCTGATTAGTGTGATGGCTTTTGAATCATCCTATCACGCAACGTTAAAGATTCAACTTCAATGATTCACCTGGTGTCCATGGTTTTACCAGGTGGAGGTTTCCAGTTCGGAGGAAACAGTGCATTCGGCACCTCCAGTAACAGCACAGGGGTGTTTGCTTTCGGAGGGGCACCAGGAGGGTCCCCCGCCCCTTCTGCCACGCCCTCCATGGCACCCCAACCCAGTGCACCTGGAGGTGGCTTTAACTTCGCAGCGGCCCCTACCTTTATTGGGTGAGTCCAATAGCTCCAACTCCTGATAAGGATTGGCCCAAATTCACCTGTCCCTATATAAATACATTGGTATTCATATGCTCTCAGAATTGTTGCATCCCCTGGTTTAGTGGTTGTTATTAGTCCCAAGTCATTGTGTGTGTGTGTGTGTGTTATATATATATATATATATATATGGGCCCTGTGTTGCTCAGTTGGTAGAGCATGGCACTTGCAATGCCAGGGTTGTGGGTTTGATTTTCCCCCGGGGGGCCAGTATGAAAACTTTTATGCACTCAATAACTATAAGTCGCTCTGGTTAAGAGCGTCTGCTAAATGACTAAAATGTAAAATAATAATTTTTAAAAAATGGATGCCTTTTTGTACCAAACGTCTGCAAGTTATTGGATGTGCGTACGCTAAGTTTGAATTGTGTGTTGATGTCTTATCCCCTACTACAGGTCAACGAAGAGCACCACCTTCACTGCAGCCCCTGCAGGACAGAACTCAATCGCTAGACGCAAGATCAAAACAGCTGTCCGGCGTAAGAAGTAAAACATCCATCGGACTAGACTTGACCCTTTCAAGCATAGACGGGACTACTTCCTCTGGACAAACACTGAAGTACTTAGCATGTGAAGAAAGATGCTATGATGAAGCCCCTATCTGGGGATGTATGGGTGATATTCTGATGGGTGGGTGGGTGGTAGACCCAAGAGCAACTAGAGAGAGGGACCCTCGTACAGAGCAGGTGTCAGACTTTAAAAAATAAATAAACTGCAAATGAACCTATGATGGCAACAACACAATCAAGCGAGAAACGTCTGCTCAACAAACAGGAAAGATGTATATTTTCAACACCTCCAAATGTCTGCTAGAACATTGTCATGACTTTTTGTAATTAAAATATAAATGCAAAAACTGAAATTGAAAGAGTTGATAGTGTAAAAATCTTACTGTTGCTTTGATTAGTATGGGTGATCAGGTTATGAACTGCTAAAGTTCATGCAGAGGTTAATAAAAGCCGTGGGGACGAATTCCAAATGGCACCCTACTCCC